>NC_043000.1:1748707-1763707 GCF_006345805.1 Octopus sinensis
CACCACTACAACACTCCAATACGACCACCACTATTACCCCAAAAGTGGAGGCGCAATGGCCCAGTGGTTAGGGCAGCGGACTCGCGGTCATAGGATCGCGGTTTCGATTCCCAGACCGGGCGTTGTGAGTGTTTATTGAGCGAAAACACCCAAAAAAGCTCCACGAGACTCCGGCAGGGTATGGTGGTGATCCCAGCTGTACTCTTTCACCACAACTGTCTCTCACTCTTACTTCCTGTTTCTGTTGTACCTGTATTTCAAAGGGCCGGCCTTGTCACTCTCTGTGTCACACTGAATATCCCCGAGAACTACGTTAAGGGTACACGTGTCTGTGGAGTGCTCAGCCACTTACACGTTAATTTCACGAGTAGGCTGTTCCGTTGATTCGGATCAACGGGAACCCTCGTCGTCGTAACCGACGGAGTGCTTCCATTACCCCAAAAAATCGGAACTCCGTCGGTTACTACGACGAATGCTCCAGGTGATTCGATCAACGAAATAGCCTGCTAGTGAAATTAACGTGCGAGTGACCGAGCATTTCACAAGCACAGGTGCCCTTAACTTAGTCCTCAGGGAAACTTAGCGTAACACAGAATATGACAAGGCTAGCCCTTTGAAGTACAGATGAAGGCTCGTGGCTGCGTGGTTAGAGTATTCGACTCAAGATAGTAGGGTAGTGAGTTCGATACCTGGCGACGCGTTTTGTCCTTGAGCAAGAGACTTTTTTTCAATTTGTTCCAATCCATTCAGATGGTAAAATAATAATAATAATAGTAATAATAATAGTGATCATATTACAACCATTATCACCACCACTACCTCCATCACCACCATCACCATCGTCACCACAACAACAATACCTGCGACCATCACTCCCACCACTATCACCACCCCGACAACAGCAGCAACAATGTCACTACCGCCACATCATTACAACCATCACTGCTACAACCGCAACCACACCATTATCCCCTCACCATCATCACCACCATATCACCACGACCACAACAGATCTACATCAACAACAACACCGCTGCCATACCACCATCCCTACTACCACTATAAATATCACCAAGACCGAAATAACACATCACCAACAAGACGATACATCACCACCACCAGATCTATCACAACTTCTACGATCACAACAAAAGCAATAACACCAATCCAATATCCATTGTGGAGGCATATGGCCTAGTGGTTGGAGCAGCGGACTCGCGGTCGAGGGATCGCGGGTTCGAATCTCAGACCGGGCGATGTCTGTGTTTATGAGTGAAACACCTAAGCTCCACGCGGCTCCGGCTCTTTCGCCGCAACTTTTTCTCACTCTTTCCGCCTGCATCTAGCAGCTCGCCTGCGACGGACCGGCGTCCCGTCCAGGTGGGGAACCTGTACTCCAAGGAAACCGGGAAACCGGCTCGAGAAGGAACAAACAACAAATATCCATTGCTGGACTCCTTCCATCGCTGGCTGTCTTTGGGCCAGTCGCGGCTGTGTAGGCCGCATGTAGAGGGTGGAGATCAACTGATGGGCAACAGATGGACAATCAGGATGATGGAATAAACGCTAAGACAATGGTCAATAACACCGTCACCATGATACCATCACGACCACAACACATCAACGACACCATCACCACCCAGTCACCATCCACCACTACCACCATGGGATTCAAGCCTCTTCTCCTTATCTCTTCAAAGACATACAGCATCTCGAAAGAGTCCAGAAGCTGGCTACCCGCATGGTTCTTGGTCTCAAGAATTTGTCTTATGAAGAAAGGCTGAAGACGCTCGACCTTTATTCTCTAGAAAAACGACGACGCCGTGGTGATCTCATTCTCGCCCACAACATCATAAGCGGAAAGTGTAACCTCTCGAAAGAGCTGTTCTTCACTCCTGCTCCAGAGCGTCGGCTGCGGGGTCATTCCGAAAAGCTCTATCTGCGACGATTTCGTCTCAATCGAAGGAGAGGGGCTTTCTCCGTCCCGGTTGCGGATCCGTGGAATAAGCTGCCGGACGAGATGGTGAAGATGCCGACGACCGCTTTGTTCAAAGTCTCCCTTGAACACAAGTGGCCTGAACTCCTTACATGAACACCACCCTGTACATAACTCCATGTCCCCCTACATGGCCTTGCTTTTTGCTTTTTGAGCCAAATTATTAACTAACTAACTATCGCTACCAATATCACCAAGCGCACTATAACACTTCAACGGCAATAACGACACCAACCACCACCTCCCCATAACCACCATCACCACCATCAGCACTACCGTATCGCTCAGGAGCGAGACAACACATCAACAACACCCCCACACCACCCCACCCCCGCCACTACCACCCAGTGACTGGTGATACTGAAGATGTTGGCGGTGTGTGAAGCAAACTTGTTGTCTGTTGTTTATAAGTGTCAATGATAAGCCACTCCCACTTGCCCCCCTACCCGCCTGCCACCCGCTTTTCAGCACACAGATAGACGTAATCTTTTAGTGTTATTCACCCAACTACACAACAAGCCAACGAGGGCGCCTCTATGTAGTCGCTAGATTTGCTAGAAGTAGCAGACAAGCCTCATGCAAATCACACCTTAAAACAATAAAGATATCATTGGACATTGTAGGCCTTGATACTTACCAAGCTGAACTAAGGTGGTTCGATAAGAAGAGCCACATATGATGGATCTTTTCTTTCTTCTTTTCTTATAATGTTCAAGAACCGCAACATATATTTTTTTGTGTGGTAAGAAGTTTGCTTCTCAACCATATGATTCCCGGTTTAGTCCCACTGCATGGCACCTTGGGCAGGTATCATCTACTATAGCCTCGGGCCGACCAAAACCTTGTGAGAGGATTTGATAGACGGAAACTGAAAGAACCCCCTCGTATGTATGTATACATGTATATATATATATATATATATATATATATATATGTGTGTGTGTTGTGTGTGTGTGTGTGTGTGTGTGTGTGTTTGTGTTTGTCCCCCAAACATTGCTTGACAACCGCTGTTTGTGTGTTTATGTACCCGTAACTTAACGGCTCTGGAAAAGAGACCGACAGAATAAGCACTAGACTTACACAGAATAAGTCCTGGGGTCGATGTCTTCGACTAAAACCCTTTAAGGCGGTGCTCCAGCATGGCCACAGTCAAATGACTGAAACAAGTAAAAGAATAAAAGAATAAATGAAATAAATGTGTCGCTACATAATAAAAATTTCATGAGCAGTGCTACTCAAGGTGGTAGTCCGCGGACCGATGCCGGTTCGCGAGCCATCAGCTGCCGGTACGCGAAAATTTTTTTCCCACGAGTGTTCCGGACCCCAATTATGTACTCATTTGCATACAACAAATCAGAGCTCAACAATCAAACTGATTTATGAGCGCACAACAAGTGATGGGCGATAAGGTAAGGTCACTTGGGTAAGGAATGACCATGCTTCTTTTCTCTCTTAATAATGCTTGTTGTTCTTGTTCATGTTTCAACCATGGCTGCCTCTGCGTAATTGTTTGTGTTGTTGTTTACTTTGTAAAACAGTAAGGGGATAAGGTTGCTAGTACATCACCCTCTACCCACATTTTCCCCATCCACATCTTTACCATAAGGGGCCCTAACAAAATCCGATAATAAGTATACCCTTTTACTTGTTTCAGTCATTTGACTGCGGCCATGCTGGAGCACCGCCTTTAATCGAGCAACTCGACCCCGGGACTTATTCTTTTGTAAGCCCAGTACTTATTCTATCGGTCCCTTTTGCCGAACCGCTAAGTAACGGAGACATAAACACACCAGCATCGGTTGTCAAGCAATGCTAGGGGGGGGACAAACACAGACACACAAACACACATATATATATATATATATACATATATACGACGGGCTTCTTTCAGTTTCCATCTACCAAATCCACTCACAAGGCATTGGTCGGCCCGAGGCTATAGTAGAAGACACTTGCCCAAGGTGCCACGCAGTGGGACTGAACCCGGAACCATGTGGTTGGTAAGCAAGCTACTTATCACACAGCCACTCAATAACTTGTCTCCTAAAATCAGACATAATTTGGCGATCGGTCGACTTACAACACCGTTCTTCGTGTTGAGTTTACTTAGTTGTGCGTGTTTATTAACTTGACAACAAGGTCAAGGTGAGTTCTGATCGGCTGTATGCAAATGAGTTCATTACTGGGGTCCGGAAATCTCGCGGGGAAAAAACTTCGCAGCCGGTACGCGGCGTGTTATCAGAAAATAAACGTTATAAAATGCTTATGTAATATTGTATTATTTATTCACAAAATAGATATAAGATAAAAAAAAAAATGTCAACTTTTATTATATTCATTATATATATTAACTGTTTATATCTCGTTCAGAGATTTATTAATGCTTTCAGACAGTTTTTCTAAATCAGTGACAGTGGTTGCTGTGAAAAACGTTAAATATTATTATTTGCAAGGGGTCTCCTTAATCGAAAACCGATGTTTACCATGCGTTGACGAGAGGCAATTACCTTGAAACTATAGTCCGTATGTAGCACTTAGGTTTTCGAGGGAGGATGACCTCCCTTTGCAAATAACACAAGGGCACTGATAGTTTGTGTCTAAAGTCCATCTGGTGACGTTGATCGCCTGGGGCTAAAAGCATCAGTAACACCCCACCCCCAGTGGCTAGCCACATTCAGATGGCTAGTGCACCTTACGTTATTATATATATTGTTTCCGGTATAAATTAATATTACCAAAAAATAATACCTGTCCCTGGCACATTGGGAAAAAAACTATCGGTTTGAGAAGCACTGCTCTAGAGTACATTCATTAAGTTCTGTTCGAGCATGTGTGTTTTATGTGTGTGTATGTGTGTGTGTTTATGTATGTGTATGTGTGTGAGAGAGAAAGTGTGTGTGTGTGTGTGTGTGTGTGTGTGTGCGCGCTTTTACTCGTTTACTCTTTTACTTGTTTCAGTCATGTGACTGTGGCCATGCTGGAGCACCACCTTTAGTCGAGCAAATCGACCCCCAGGACTTATTCTTTTGTAAGCCTAGTACTTATTCTATCGGGCTCTTTTGCCGAACTGATAAGTTACGAGGACGTAAAACACACCAGCATCGGTTGTCAAGCGATGTTCGGGGGACAAACACAGACACACAAACATATACACACACACACACACACACACACACACACCACACACACACACACACACACACACATATATATATATATATATATAATATATATATATATATATTATATATACATATATACGACGGGCTTCTCTCAGTTTCCGTCTACCAAATGCACTCACGAAGCTTTGGTCGGCCCGAGGCTACAGTAGAAGACACTTGCCCAAAGTACCGTGCAGTGGGACTGAACCCGGAACCATGTGGTTCGTAAGCAAGCTATTTACCACACAGCCACTCCTACGCCTATGTATAGTTTGCATAATCTTTTCGCTTTGAATGAGCCAAGAAGAAATAACTCAGTGGCCTGTAGCATGTATACAAACGACACAGGTATAGCAAATACCATACAACTTAAACTCTACATTTTATTTGAATTTTCTTTGCCTCAAAAGGATTTGTTACATCGGAGTTGATTTGGGCCCAGAAAACAACAATAACTAACTACTACGACAACAACAGTAAGAGCAGTAGTAACAACTGTAACAACAGCAACAGCAGTAACAGTGGCGGCGCAATGGCCCAGTGGTTAGGGCACAATGGCCCAGACTGGCATTGTGAGTGTTTATTGAGCAAAAACACCTAAGCTCCACGATGTTCCGGCGGGTGGGGAGTGAACCTTGCTGTACTCTTTCACCACAACTTTCTCTCACTCTTTCTTCCTACTTCTGTCACAAAGCAGAGGACCACAGTGTAACCCACTATGGTGTAGTAAACTTTCAGACCCTAGTCTAGATTGCGAATCCTCTGTACCCTCCACCAGGATGGTTCAGCTCTCCACCCGTTAAAAGCCACCGTTTACGGAATGAAGATAACAACGTAGCTTTCGCTAATCCTCTGTCGATTGGCGATAGTTTTGTTCTAAGCAGGAATCGATTGGTAAGGAAAGGATTGAGATGGAAATCGATGAAACTTTGACTGTTCGAGGCTGTTATATCGCAATACTACACAGTGGGGGTGTGAGCTACGAAATACTCGTCGCCTCTGTTATGTCGCACGTTCGGATGCCTCTACTACTCTCTCTACTAGTCAACTCTCGACTCTGCTACTTCTGCTGTGGAGGCGCAATGGCCCAGTGGTTAGGGCAGCGGACTCGCGGTCATAGGATCGCGGTTTCGATTCCCAGACCGGGCGTTGTGAGTGTTTATTGAGCGAAAACACCTAAAAGCTCCACGAGGCTCCGGCAGGGAATGGTGGTGATCCCTGCTGTACTCTTTCACCACAACTTTCTCTCACTCTTACTTCCTGTTTCTGTTGTACCTGTATTTCAAGGGGCCGGCCTTGTCACTCTCTGTGTCACACTGAATATCCCCGAGAACTACGTTAAGGGTGCACGTGTCTGTGGAGTGCTCAGCCACTTACACGTTAATTTCACGAGCAGGCTGTTCCGTCGATTCGGATCAACCGGAACGCTCATCGTCGTAACCGACGGAGTGCTTCCATACATATATTTGATATGGTGTCGATAGGAGTGCAGGTCCTCTTTCTGCTCCCCCTTTGTTCTTCTGAATTAAAGGACCTTCAAATGATCGGTGCTACCGTAAATGAAGCTCCTCTGTCTTCTTCCGTCCAGCATAGTATGCAGTTCGTGTCTATTTGTAGTTTCTAAATATAAAAACGGGAGAAAATGAGGTATTTGTTCAGTTTTCATTTTTTCTGCTTTAAACTGGATGAGGACTACCAACCAAATTTCGGTCAGTTTTCCTGACACTGCTTTTTTTTTAATTTTCAAAGATCCTCCTCCTCCTAATCATCATCATCCTCATCATCATCATCATCACTTTCCCACCCACCCCAGTACCAGTAACGTCATCAACATTGTCATCGCCATTTCGTCGTCCTCGCCGTCATCCTCGTCGTTGTCATCATTATCATATAGTATTGTTATTATTATCAATTCTCAGAAGAGTTACACTGCTCAAGGCCATTATACAGGTTGAGACCTGTCTAGAAAATGTGAGCAGTGGAGAAATTCCAGAAGTTGTTATCTAATTCTGAATAGAAATGACATTTTTACAATAAACTAATATATCAAATGAGCTATCAATTGATATGGTACCATGCAGTGATGCCATATCAAATACTTGATTACGTTATGTCTTTTTATGTAACGGAAATTGATTGTATAATAAAAACAAGAATTCCCAAAAGCATCAGGTAAGATCCTCTTCACAAAGGTCAACAACGTTTAAGGAAGTACAAACACACACACACGTACGCACACACCACACACACACACACACACACACACATACACACACACACACACACACACACACACACACACACACACACGTACGCACACACACACACACACACACACACACATACACACACTGAAAAGTTTTTAAATAAAAATGGGAAATTTGGGCAAAGAACTTATAGAAGTGAAGCCCAGCATGGTTTCTTGATCGGCAGTTAACACCACCACCACCAACAACAACAACAACAACGGAGATTAGCTTTATATTTCATCTCTCTGTGGTGGATAAAATAAAGTATAGTCATGTACCAAGATTGATAGTGTTGTCTAAGCCCTTCCCCTCAAATTCCGCCGAGGTCGATATTGCGTTTAAGGGTCAGTAAAATAAGTACCAGTTGAGCACTGGGGTCGAAGTAATCTTTGAAATATGGTTCTCCTAAGATGTTTAGATGTTTCTGACATCCCTATTTTTTTTCATACTTAGGGCACCTAAAATAACAGGAACACTTTTTACTTTAAGATGCCACATCTTTTGTATTTCAATTTCCAGGTCCTTATATTAACCAAGTTTGTCAAATTCCCTTACAAATATAAATTTATCAGTGGGAACACTTTCATCTACTAGTCTACACGTATTTTCTTCCCCGTCTTTAGTAATTATGTCAGATCTGTTAGCCGGGATCGTTCTATCAGTGTTGACTGAAAAATCCCAGAGAATGGAAACATTTTTTACCTTCAACGGCTGGCTCGGGATGATGTTCATACCAGTTAGTAGGAGTGCCTATTATTATCATCATTATTATTATTATTATTATTATTATTATTATTATTATTATTATTATTATTATTTCATGAAAACTCTCGGCGAATTTTGCTGGGTAAGACGAAAAATGTCAGCTGTCCACGGCCAGCAGACTAAGGTGACACTTGTTTACTGATCATGCTCCAAGAACCCTGCAGAAAACTTTTGCAGTTCCAAGCAATGACGATTTTTGTTGGTATCCTATCTTTACATTTTACCAATCTTTTTGAGCTACTTTGGTAGCTGAGTGCTGATACTTCCAAGCGCACCAATCTCTATTCGTACCACGTCCACTCCCTTCATTGCCCACAACCTTATTGCTATTATTGTTATTATATTGGCGGCGAGCCGGCAGAATCATTAGCACGCAGGGCAAAATGCTTAGCGATATTTCGCCCGTCGCTACGTTCCGAGTTCAAATTCTGCCTAGGTCGACTTCGCCTTTCATCCTTTCAGGGCCGGTAAGATAAGAACCAGTTGAGCCCTTGGGTCGATGTAATCGACTTATATCCTCCCCAGAAATTTCAGGCCTTGTACCTATTGTAGAAAAGATTATTATTATTATTATTATTATTATTATTATTATTATTATTATTATTATTATTATTATTACTATTATTATTATTATTATTATTATTATTATTATTATTATTATTATGAGGGCGGCGAGCTGGCAGAATCGTTAGCACGCTGGACGAAATGCTTAGCGATATTTCGTCCGTCGCTACGTTCTGAATTCAAATTCTGCCGAGATCGACTTTGCCTTTCATCCTTTGGGGTCGATAATTAAGTGCCAGTGAAACACTGGGGTCGATGTAATCGACTTATATCCTCCCCAGAAATTTCAGGCCTTGTACCTATTGTAGAAAAGATTATTATTATTATTATTATTATTATTATTATATTATTATTATTATTTATTATTATTATTATTATATTATTATTATTATTATTTATTATTATTATTATTATGAGGGCGGCGAGCTGGCAGAATCGTTAGCACGCTGGACGAAATGCTTAGCGATATTTCGTCCGTCGCTACGTTCTGAATTCAAATTCTGCCGAGATCGACTTTGCCTTTCATCCTTTGGGGGTCGATAAATTAAGTGCCAGTGAAACACTGGGGTCGATGTAATCGACTGGTCCCCTACCCCAAAGTATAGTAGAAAAGATTATTATTATTATTATTATCATCATCATCATCATCATCATCATCATCATCATCATTATTATTGCCTTTGCACAGCTTCTAACGCTGGAGATGTACCACGTTGTCAGCTGTTCACTACCATTGAACTAAGGTAACACCTTTTATCTTTCGAGCACCTTCCGGAGTATTCGAGCGGTTCCAAGCAGTGCTGTTTTCTGCAAGTGCTCCACCCTTATTGCAGCCCTTCTTTGTTCAACGTACTTCTCGAGATTTTTGCTCACTGTTCCAAGGGCTCCAACAATTATTGGTACTACTACCACCTTTTTCATCGACCACAACTGCTTAACTTCCCAAACTAACCTGTCACATCTCTCGACTTTTCTTTCTTCATTATCGCATATTATTATTATTATTGATAATAATAATAATAATAATAATAATAATAATAATAATAATAATAATAATAATAATAATAATATTATTATTATTATTATATGTTTGACTTTTGCTTTACATTTGCACAAGCTAGCTCCAAGTCTCACCCAGGGACCTCAAGAGACAACAAGTTGGAAGTTCATGTTGGAGGTTCATTATTATTATTATTATTATTATTATTATTATTATTATTATTATTATTTCTTTTTTTAAATACTAATTTAATTAACAGGGATGTTATCCTCAGGTTTGATGACAATAAGTCTCTTCACATCGTAAAAAATCTCTCTTAGAATTCTTTCAGAACAGAATATTGTATTTTTTCTGCAAGACAGCAATACGTGTCTCAAATTCAATATCTTTCTGGCACTTAGGTCACTGTTTGGATGTTATGACAAATGCACCGATTACAACAGGAACCATTGTCATCTTTGCCTCCTGCAATCTCTTTATCTCTTTTGTTAGATTCTGATATTTGGCAGTTTTCTCAGTTTCTTTCATATCTACTCTGTTATCATATGGTATTGCAAAGTCTTTATTATACTGTTTTTGTCATTTTTTTTTCTTTGTGTTCGTTCTGTTTTGTTTGTTTCTTCTTTGTTTTGTCTTTTACGATCAGACTTGTTTTGTTCACTTCACTCGCATTGTCGGACTTTATGAAGAAATCCAGTAAAATTTTGTAATTGTCAGCCATCATCACAACCTCTTGCTCGTGTTCATACAACTTTTCTGTCAAAACGATCTTGGCTAACGTTCCAATACACTCTTTTAACAAAATACTCATTTTTGTACTACATTCGCTTAATAGATGGTTAATATTTCCCTCCTTTTCCATAGATTTTGCGTTTGCTCTCTGACTGAGATTTATCTATCTTTGCCCTTATCAAATTCGTTCTTATGGTTTGTTTCTGAAAGGCTATAATTAACTAATCAGTTTCTCGTTTCATGTTTCCAGCTGTCAGCAGCAACCAACTTCCAACATCCTCGTTTGTTGCATGAATTTGGCCACGTAATTCCTTCTCTTTCAAGCTATTTATTCTATCGTCCTTCTTTCTGTTTCAGTGACTTTCTATCCGTTACATTGCTGAAACCTATCGAGAAAACGTGTGTGCAATGGCGAAATTCCACAGGTTTTATCTAATTCCGAGTAGAAATTACATATTTGACATGTTCGTATGCCTACACGTAGCTTTACATATTTACAATAAGCAAATGTATCAAATGAGTTGTCAATTGATATGATACAATGCAGAGTTATCATATCAAACATCTGATTGCGTCGTACACTTAAATACTATAATACTGTGGTTTAGGATTCACATTGTGCTTTCCTTGCTTATTTATTACTTATGTTTGTACGTCGTCCTTCAAATTATTTCAATTAACATCAAACGTATCTAAGCTTCACAGACTTATACAACTTTTACCACTTTACCGCTTATCTATATATGTAAATAGGTTATCGAAATGATTTGTTGTCAAAAATAATGTGTCGAGCAGCTGTCCTAGTTTGTCGGGTTTTATTGTTAGCAAGAATCTGCCTATGGCCGGTCTTTATATATATATATATATATATATATATATATATATATATATATTATATATATATAAATACAAAATGGGACAAGAACGCAAAACATTCAGAAGACGATACAAAAAACACGGACGGGTCATTCGAAGCCTTCAATCTTCAGTCAAGAACCGGATCATCCTCGCAATTTCAGCTGATTAATCTTGAGATTGATCCAATCTGGCCAGCCCCAAGGAAAAACTAAGCTAAGCGCATTAGATTCCTTGGAAAAAAGCTTCGAATGTTTACGAAACAAGGACGGAAAAACGGACGATGTTACACGAATATGAATACAAAAATAATACGAAAACACAATAATAATAACAATAATAATAACAATAACAGGACATCTTAACAGGCGTCTTTCGACTTAGACGAATTGAACTCAGCTGACGTGTTAGGAATGTGCCTTGGGGCAGAGAAAAAACAAATGTTGATGTTACCACGACCGCTGCCAGAGCCAAAAGGCCAGTAGTCGACCAGTCAGTCACGTGCGTAGAGAAGAGAGAGGAAAAGAGGGACAGAGGGATTAAGGAGGGGAGGAAGAGAGAGAAAAAGAGGAACAAGGAATATATATATATATATATATATATATATATCATATAATTAAGGGCTAAAGAGGGTTATTCTAAAGCCAAATACACTGTTTTATCCACTTATAATCCGCTTGTTACAGGAAAATTGAAACTGAAAACGGGCAACTAACCTTTAGAAAATTTAAATTTCGTTATCTCTATATTGAATCAATTTCGGACTTAATCTTATAAAAAAAGATATATTCCTTCTTCAGTAGAACTTTCGATGGGATATAAATAAAATACTCACGTATGATCATGGAAAAAGCACAAGCTAAAAACATAACTACACTTGAGTACATCACTTATATCTAAAAATAAAAATTCTTTGGTCAGCCTCAGAAAACAACGTCCAGACCTTTCGCCGCTACAAATTGTAATGGTTACCAGTCCTCCTGTAGCAAGCATATATATATATATATATTATATCATATAATTAAGGGCTAAAGAGGGTTATTCTAAAGCCAAATACACTGTTTTATCCACTTATAATCCGCTTGTTACAGGAAAATTGAAACTGAAAACGGGCAACTAACCTTTAGAAAATTTAAATTTCGTTATCTCTATATTGAATCAATTTCGGACTTAATCTTATAAAAAAAGATATATTCCTTCTTCAGTAGAACTTTCGATGGGATATAAATAAAATACTCACGTATGATCATGGAAAAAGCACAAGCTAAAAACATAACTACACTTGAGTACATCACTTATATCTAAAAATAAAAATTCTTTGGTCAGCCTCAGAAAACAACGTCCAGACCTTTCGCCGCTACAAATTGTAATGGTTACCAGTCCTCCTGTAGCAAGCATATATATATATATATATATATATATATATATAATATATATATCAGATTCCATCATAATTGATTAGTTCGAATATGTTTGGGAAATATTTGATCTGTAAAAAGTCCATATTCACTGCGGCTACCATTGTTGAAAAAATTCTCGCTGTAGGCAATCTGTTAAAAATGCCAATAGTCATGTCATTGCACTTTCTTGCAGAACAATGAATTTCTAGCTCCTTTACTATACGGTATAGATGATAGCAACATATAGATGCGAGACCTGGACACTAAAGAAAGCTGACCAGAAGGGAATTAATGCATTCGAGCTTTGGTGTTGGAGAAGACTTTTACGGATTCCATGGACAGCGAGGCTCACCAATGGAGAAGTTCTTAAGCAGATCAGGCCGAAAATGTCGCTAGAAGCTAGGATCACCAAGCATGGATTGGCATATTTTGGTCATATTATGCGGAGAAAATCCCTGGAGAAGGACATCATGCTCGGAATGGTCAGTGGCAAGAGAGGAAGAGGCCGACCAAGAATCCGCTGGCTTGACACCATCAAGAGTGATACCGAAATGGACATAGCCAGTCTGAAAGAAGCGGCCCAGGATAGAACTGACTGGAGGACACTGATCCATCGAGTAACCGAGAGTCGACTTTGACTGAGCGGATAGATACATAGATAGATGATAGGCGGCGAGCTGGCAGAATCGTTAGCACGCCGGGCGAAATGCCTAGCGGTATTTCGTCTGTCTTTACGTTCTGAGTTCAAATTCCGCCGAGGTCGACTTTGCCTTTCATCCTTTCGGGGTCGATAAATTAAGTACCAGTTACGCACTGTCCTTGTTTGTCCCCTCTATCTTTAGCCCCTTGTGGGCAATGAAGAAATAAGAACATTTGACATTTATTTTTCTGGTTGTAGCATGAATCACAATTTAAAGTCTAAAACTTCACATAATTCTAAAGTCATTTCTGAACAGTATCTCACGTAATGACAAGGCGGGAATGAGGGGGAAATGCTAATAACAATTATCATGTATGACAGTTATTTCATAAATTCTAGAATTGTATCTGTTGATAAGGATTCAATAAAAGATAAATATCAATGATACTTTGTGTGTTGGTTTGTTTACATCTCCGTAACAAGCTGGTCCGGTGACCATAATCAGACGCGGGTATGGTTGTATGTATGGTTAAGAAGCTCACTTGGCAACCACATGGTTTCGGGTTCAGTCCCATCGAGCGGCATCCTGGCCAAGTGTCTTCAACGACAGCCCCAGGCTGACCAATGTCTTACGAGTGGATTTGGTTGACGGAAACTGTGTAGAATCCGTCGTGTACGTGTGTTTGCCCCCTATCGCTTGACAATAGATGTTGGTTTGTTTACATGCCCGTAACTTAGCAGTTCGTCAATAGACCGATCGATTAAGCACCAGATTTAGAAAAATAAAGGTTCGATTTGTTTCACTAAAACCCTTTCAAAGCATTTCTCCAGCTTGGCCGGAGTTTAATGATCAAAACAAGTAAAAGATAATCAATGAAAGGAGTTTTTATCGTCCCCGGTATGATTTTAACACGAATATTTCATCACCCTGCGCTTTACACACCGAATTAATACCTATTTCTTTACTACCCGCAAGGGGCTAAATGCAGAGAGGACAAACAAGGACAGACAAACGAATTAAGTCGATTATATCGACTCCAGTGCGTAACTGGTACTTAATTTATCGACCCCGAAAGGATGAAAGGCAAAGTCGACCTCGGCGGAATTTGAACTCAGAACGTAGCAGCAGACGAAATACTGCTAAGCATTTCGCCCGGCATGCTAACGTTTCTGCCAGCTTGCTGCCTTCACCGAATTAATACCACCTCGTCGAATAAATTGGAGAAATCTGTGCCAGCAAAGAAGTGTCTGAATCTGTTTTATTTAAAAGTTTAAGCCTCTAGAATCGCTAAACCTAATTCTACGTCACTCATCATTCAAAACGATTGAAGTACGTAAGTAGTGAGATAAAATATACGCAAAAATATTCGTAAACACATCGAAATACGATTAGTCATTAGGATTTGATCGGTGGCCATAAAAGAAATAAGACAATAGAAAATGTGTTACACATTCATTTGTTCAAATGTGAACCCAAAATGCGGGATATGTTCATCTATTCACATGCAAAAATACGTGATATTTTCATGTTTTCAATACTATATGTTTCTTTATTGCCCACAAGGGGCTAAACACAGAGAGGACAAACAAGGACAGACAAACGGATTAAGTCGATTACATCGACCCCAGTGCGAAACT
>NC_043000.1:1768707-1778707 GCF_006345805.1 Octopus sinensis
GAAGTCTTAGAGTCAACCTAGCAAAAACCAAAGGGTATTTTCTTTTTTAAACTCAATATTTACTCGTTATTTATAGCTTCATCTGCTTTGAGTTTCACCGTTCCAGAAAAAAAAATATTTCACGTTCTCTCAAAGTTTTTTTTTATTTTGATAAGCTTTGTTATCGTTTTTTAATTTTTTTTTTATTTGAATGAATATCTAAAAATTGATAATTTTGTAATGAAAACATTTTGGGGAGAAAATTTATGATAATAGATAAGCAGTTTAAAAATAATTCCCCCCCCCCCCCAATGGTGACCTCTTTTCTAACATTAACATAATAAACTAAAAACAAATATATCAATGTCTATCAATTATTTACTCATTCTCTATTATTCTATCTCACAAAAACGAAACTATTTTGTGGTCTCAATAGAACAACCATTTATAATCATATCTTTCTCCTGCTCCAGAGCGTCGGCTGCGGGGTCACTCCGAAAAGCTCTACCTGCGACGATTTCATCTCAATCGAAGGAGAGGAGCTTTCTCCGTCCGGGTTGCGGATCCGTGGAACAAGCTGCCAGACGAGATGGTGAAGATGCCGACGACCGCTTTGTTCAAAGCCTCCCTTGACCTCAAGTGGCCTGAACTCTTTACATGAACACCACCCTGTACTTAACTCCATGTCCCCCTACATGGCCTTGCTATTTGCTTTTGAGCCAAATTAACTAACTAACTAACTAACTTTTCTTTTACCTTTTCTCTTTTAGTTGTTTCCATCGTTTGACCGCGGCCACGCTGGGGTACCACCTTAAAGACTTTTTAGTCGAATGTATCGACCCTTATTTTTTTCTTTAAACCTGGTACCTATTCTGTCATTTTTTTTGCTGAACCGCTAAGTTACGGGAACGTAAGCACACTCGCACTGGTTGTTAATATGTGAGGGGGAAAATTACAGACACACACACACACATATGACAGGCTTCTTTCAGTTTCCACCAACGAAATCCACTCACAAGGCTTTGGTCGGCCCGAGACTATAGTAGATGACACTTGTCCAAGGTGCGACGCAGTGGGACTGAACCCGAAACCATGTGGTTGAGAAGCAAGCATCTAACCACACAGCCACGCCTGGGTCTGTACGTTATTTTTCTGATATAACACGCATTCTGTTGACACTGTCATGTATTAGACCAAAGAATACAGGCAATCAGATGTACAAGACCTAATTGCCTGTTGACTAAAGTGCTTGGAGATCAAAGTGCTTGGAGGCTAATATGTTTGTTGACTGAATTGCTTGTCAAACCTTCAAGAGGTTGTAAACCGAATGACATGTAAAACCAAAGAAGCTGCAGACCAAATTGCTTGTTACAACAAAGAGTGTAAACAAGTTGCCTTTAGACTAAAGTGTTTGCAGATCAATTTCCTTGTGTTTGTAGATTAAAAGTTGCCTGTTAGACCAAATTGAATCTAGAGGAAAGTGATTCGTAGACGAAGTGGCCTGTTATACTAAAGTGTTTGCGAATTAGCTTGTCTGTTAGATGTCAGTATAGGAAAGAGTTTTGTTGTCCAAGTCGCCTTTTTGACTAAAATGTTTGTAGACTAAATAAGTTGCCTGTTAGACTAAATCGCCTGTTAGACTAAATTGTTAGACTAAATTAGACTAAAGTGTTTTGTTTCCCAAATTACCTGTTAAACTCAGCAGCGAGGCGGAGAGAGTGCTATGAGGAAAGTCCATTATGGGGAAAGACGCTTTTATGGGGTCTCTACTTTTGGACCTGCTGTATAAGCCCGTATTGGGGGCAGGGGGTTGTAAACTCAAGGATGCAGTTGCCCCCTCCCACCACACCTCCACCTCATCTGCGACACACATTCTAGCTATGTTACTGGTTAGACGAAAGTTTTTGCAGATTTTGCCTGTTATTTCCAACTTGCCTGTAGAGGGGACTTTTCTAAACCAGGTTGCCTTTTAGTCAAATGTGTTGAGAATCAAATAGCCTGTTAGACCACATTGTACAACAGGCTTGATACAGGGTGTTGAACTCACTTGGGCATGTTTCGTTTATCGTCCAAAATAAAGTAACGTTGATAAGGTAGAAGTAGCTGCTGTCTGTCCAAAACAACAGAGGTTGACGGTGGTGGTGGTGGTGGTGGTGGTAGTGGTGGTGGTGGTGTGGTGGACGCGGTGGTGGTGGTGGTGGTGGTCGCGGTGGCAATAGTAGTGGTGTTAGTGGTTGTGACAGCGGCGGCAGAGGCGGTGGTAATAGTGGTGGTGGCAGCAGCGGCGGCGATGTTGTTGTTGTTGTTGTTGTTGTTGTTGTGGTGGTGGTGGTGGTTGAAATAGTTTTGATGGTGGTTGTTAGTGGTAGTTGTGGTATAGTTGTGGTAGGATCAGCGGTGTTAACAATGATAGCGATAATAGTAGTAGCGGCGGTGGTGGGGTGTTGTTGTTGGTGTTGGTGTTGTGCAATTATTACTTGGCCAACAATGGTCTAGTCACGGCTATCCTCTCTTTTATTGACACAGAGTATCTCAGACTTACATTATGCATTATGTTCATACTTTTTTCTTAAACATGGTTCCGGGTTCAGTCCCACTGCGTGGCACCCTGGGCAAGTGTCTTCTACTATAGCTTCGGGCCGACCAAAGCCATGACAACCGATGCTGGTGTGTTTACGTCCCCGTAACTTAGCGGTTCGGCGAAAGAGACCGATAGAACAAGTACTTGGCTTACAAAGAATAAGTCCTGGGGTCGATTTGCTCGACTTAAAAAAGGCGGTGCTCCAGCATGGCCACAGTAAAATGACCGAAACAAGTAAAAGAGAGTAAAAGAGAAAGAGAGAACATATTGACGATGGTCAGACGATATAAACTGCAATATTTTGACCACTTTATCAAGACCCAAGAAACTCTGTGTCCGCATCCTCGATGCCTGCCAGCTTGCCTGCCTGGCTGGACGGACAGAAAGCGGGTTCGTGAGTGACAAAGACGAAGATGGAATGATGTCACCAAAGACGGGCCCTAACGAAGTGTAAGGCTGCAGTGTGAGACGAGGCGTGTTTTTGCACCTGAGGCTCCTAACTAGCAAATCTCAACCATCAGAATTAGAATATTCATTTATTAATTCAATCGGTCAGTTTTTTTTTTGTTAGAGCTTTGACTGCTATTTCTAGCGTATCGAGCGACTACGTACAGGGTCCCTCATTAGCAAGTGTTCTTATTGTTTTTAGCCCCAAGTCAGCCGTGGCCGAGCTGACCTATGCTCAAATCAGATGCATTCTAGTTGTGACCATCTTGCCGGTTTTTTTAATTTTTTAAATTTCTCAAATTTAAAAATTTTTTTAATTAATTTTTTTTTTTTACGAGGAGTGTTCATTGAAGATTTTCCCCTGACCCACTTCCGGTTATTACCGGAAGCGGAACTTGTACAGGTATAATTATACATGTTTCTACATGTCACATTGTAAATTTCAGCTTTCTACTAGTATTATTTTGTCTTTTACGGCTGCTGAAGCGGACTAAGATGTTATAATGGAGACAGTTGAAAGCAGATCAGTGGTCAGATTCGTATACTTGGAAGGTCGTACACCAAAAAGAGACTTTCGATGAAATGAAAGCAGTTTATCAAAGATTCTATGTGGGATAGAGTGAATATGCGCCAAGACATGGACGCTGAACTTTAGAGGAGAATACGGGCGGGATAGAAAGCGTTTATCTCAGTAAAAGATATGCTTGAAGCCAAGCTGGACAAGTTCTTGGCTGCAGACGAAACAGACGAAGTCTTCACAGCTGCATAAAGCCGACTTCTACAGACGAGGTTTTCACAGCTTCATAAAGCCGACTTCTACAGACGAGGTCTTCACAGCTGCATAAAGCCGACTTCTACAGACGAGGTCTTCACAGCTGCATAAAGCGATGGGAGAAGTGTATCACCATTGGTGGTGGCTATATAGAGAAGGGCTAATAATTATGCCGAGTTTCGTTTATCCCATCCTCGGGAAGTGGGTCAGGGGAAATTTTTAACGAGCACTCCTCGTACAAGGGTTACATTCGCCAATGATTCTCTTCCTTTTCAAGCCGAAAAGAAGAAATTAGAGAGAGACTTGGCTATTATTTTTAGCAGCTCAATTGAATACCAAGAGCCTCTCTTGTTGGATAATGTTGATGTTTAGTCCCAAGTCAGCCTAATAACCAAAGACATCTCAGAATGCGACCATCTGCTCTGCTTCCTATATGCAAAGAACCCAGAACTACATTTTCCAACGTGTCCTTTTTAAAGGTGATAGGATGTTGTTTGAAGAAGATTTTATTGCGATTTCTAGCAAGTCGTGTGACCATGTATACAGGTTCCTTCGTTACTTCGGGCACATAATGAAGTTGATGTTGGTGATGTTGACAGCTGTGATGGGGTTGTTTAGCTCTTGGTGATCGTTGGCGTTGGTAGTTAATGTTGCTATTGTTGTTCTTGTTGTTGTTGTGGTGGTGGTTTTGGTGGTGGTGGTCACAATTATCGTAGTGGCGATAATGGAATAGTAGTGACAGCAATATGTGTGTATGTGTGTGTGTGTGTGCGTGTATGTGCCTTTGTGTTCCTCTATAAGCGTGAATATGTGCGTGTCTGTGTGTGTGTGTGTGTGTGCGTGTGTGTGCGCGCGTGCGATTATTGCCAATGTTATTAGGCATGGTAGACAATGCATTGAAAGTAGGGCAAGGCATGAGAGAGGATGAGAGGGAAGAAAACAGAGACAGAGAGAAAAATACAGACATATATATATATATATATATATATATAAAAGAGAGGTTGTGTGTCTGTCTCCTACGATTTAGATTCCTAACTACTCCCACATTTTGCGGTGCAGTTTAACCAAATCCGGGTATCTTATAGTCGTGATTCATATCGAGCCCTTCTGGGTATTAGCGCGCGTCTACGATGAGTTTACGATTTAAAAAAAAATTTACCATCATTTTTTATTCCATTTTAATGCATTTTTTCGCTATTATATAAGGGAAGTAACCCTCTAAAAATGTCTACGATGAGTCAACGATTTAAAAAAAATTTACCATCATTTTTTTTCCATTTTTAATGCATTTTTTGCTATTTTTTGGCTATAACTCTCTAAAAATGCTTATATAGTTATTTCCCTTACAAACCCGAGCAACGCCGGGCGATACTGCTAGTATATATATATATATATATATATATATATATATATATATCTATATATATATACAAGATAAGAAAATGGAGAAATACATCAAAATCAAATATCAATTACCAGATAATACTCAATCATACACTTTATTAAACCACCACGGGTACTTCACTAGCAGTATATTGGATATACGTTATCCCATAGAAGGTTGCATTTACAACCCCTATCTCAATTGTATATATAATATATTATAATATTATAATATATAATATATATACATACATACACTCATACACACGCACACTTACACGCTTATACATACACGCATACACTCACGCGCACACAGAAGCAGACAGACCTAGAGATAGAGAAAGTGAGACAGCCAGGGAGGTAGATAAACAACAGGAAATAGAGGGGATCGATGGTTGGGGGGGGCGTAGCTAGAGGTATCGTGGACATGTCCTAAAATTTGCTTCTGTTGCGTAACTGCCTCCCTTCCCGCGGTTGAAGGGATGTTAATAGTGGAGCGGAGGCGCAATGGCCCAGAGGTTAGGGCAGCGGACTCGCGGTCATTGGATCGCGGTTTCGATTCCCAGACCGGGCGTTGTGAGTGTTTATTGAGCGAAAACACCTAAAGCTCCACGAGGCTCCGGCAGGGGATGGTGGTGATCCCTGCTGTACTCTTTCACAACAACTTTCTCTCACTCTTACTTCCTGTTTCTGTTGTATCTGTATTTCAAAGGGCCGGCCTTGTCACTCTCTGTGTCACGCTGAATATCTCCGAGAACTACGTTAAGGGTACACGTGTCTGTGGAGTGCTCAGCCACTTACACGTTAATTTCACGAGCAGGCTGTTCCGTTGATTCGGATCAACCGGAACCCTCGTCGTCGTAACCGACGGAGTGCTTCCAATCCAAGTTAATAGTGGGATAGTGGTTGCGAGAGGCAGGGCTTGCATGTGGTACTGATGACCTGAAGTCAAAAAGTAAAGCTAATCAGGTGTATTTAGGACCTGCGATAAAGGGTGGGGGATAAAGTTAGTGACGTATATGGAGCGAAATAGGGGGGAGGAGAACATTTTTAATAACGTTGGTGTAGATGAGGTGAGATGGGAGACTGTGGAGGATGGAGGAAGATGTGAGGAATAGAGTGAGGTGGTTGCAGTCAAGAAAGAAGAGGAAGGCGGGTGAGTGGAGTTTGGAAAGAGCAAGGAGACCGGAGTGTGTAAATGGTAGGTAAATGGTGAAAGAGAGAGAATATACCAGGGATCTTTTCGGTTTGAACGGCAGTTTTTTTCTAGCGGTATCATATGAAATTGTCACCCATAATTATGACCCTAGTATCGATCTATTGCATTTCAATCTGTTTTAGGGTTAGGGTTGGAGTTAGGGTTAGGGTTAGGGGTGGGGGGAAGAATATCTTTTTTTTTTTCAGAAATGTAAATAAACCCAATCTGTTTCTTAAACGAGGGACATATTCATACGGCACAAAATGTTTCCACCTCAATAGACGTCATTGATTGGTTGAAATTTCAGAAATTGAAGAGAAACAACAACAAATATCTTACAAACTATAGAATTTTCTCAATAAAGCCAAGAGAAAAAGATGTTTTATAAACACATTCTACCAGTATACAAAGTTTAAAAGTGTTTAGTTACGTGGAAATTATGTTAAAAAACTGCCGGTCAAACCGAAAAGAGCAGCATATATATATATATATATATATATATATATATATATATATAATATATATATGTGTGTGTGGTGTGTGTGTGTGGTGTGTGGTTGTCTGTGTCTGTGTGTGTGTGTGTGTGTGAGAGGAGAGTGAGAGAGAGAGAGAGAAAATGTGTGTGTGAGAGAGAGATGCAAGAGAGAGAGAAAGAAAGAGAAAGATCGAAGAAGGAACATGTGTGAGCAACATGTGTTGTTTATTTGTGGGTGAGAGAGAAGAGGAAGAGAGAAAGAGAATGAGGTATATGTGTGAGCAGCATATGTACGTTTGTGTGTGTGTGTGTATGGGTGAGAGAGAAGGGAGAAAGAAAGTGTGTGTGTGTGTGTAAGGGAGAGAAAGTGCAAGAGACGTGGCTGGGAAAAAAAAGTGAAAAACACAGAAATGGTTTAAAAGATTAAAAAGATAAGTTTCATTATTGGCCACACAGGGCTGCACACAGATGGGACAAGTTACAAGGTAGAGCTTTTCTTTTGGGGGATGAAAAAAAAAACAAAAAAACAAAAGAGAAGAAAAAAAAAGGGGTGGCGTAGGTTTTCGATCAAGAGGGATCGTAAAAGGGGAGAAAAGAACAAAATAAATAAATATATAAAATAAAAAATAAAAAGAATAAAAAGAAAGAAAAAAAAGAAAAGGAATAGGCGCAGGAGTGGCTGTGTGGTAAGAAGCTTGCTAACCAACCACATGGTTCCGGGTTCAGTCCCACTGCGTGGCATCTTGGGCAAGTGTCTTCTGCTATAGCCCCGGGCCGACCAATGCCTTGTGAGTGGATTTGGTAGACGGAAACTGAAAGAAGCCTGTCGTATATATGTATATATGAATATATATATGTGTGTGTGTTTGTGTGTCTGTGTTTGTCCCCCCCTAGCATTGCTTGACAACCGATGCTGGTGTGTTTACGTCCCCGTTACTTAGCGGTTCGGCAAAGGAGACCGATAGAATAAGTACTGGGCTTACAAAGAATAAGTCCCGGGGTCGATTTCCTCGACTAAAGGCGGTGCTCCAGCATGGCCGCAGTCAAATGACTGAAACAAGTAAAAGAGTAAAAGAGTAAAAGGAACAAAAGAAAAGAGAAATGAAAAAAGAAGAAAAAAGGGGAAAAAAAGGGAAAGGAAAAAAAAGAAGAACGATCAATAGGGATCGTGTATCACAGTGTTATTGATATATGGTGTAAAGGGAAAGCAAGTAATGTTTATCCGTGGGAAGAAAAGCCTACGAAAAAGACACGGTAAACTTGGTCAATATTGTTATATGTTACCACATTTGTTTGCAAGTGGGTAACCCTCTGTTTTCAATTTCTGGGTTCATAGGATTATGCTCAAGGTGGCTTCGTCATTCATATAAAGGCAATTTAAGACAATGCGACACAACGAGAGATAAATAATCTGACAATGTGACGGAGAACGAGATATAGACTGATTAAGAGAAAATAGGCAGGGAATATCACATATATATATATATAGGCGCAGGAGTGGCTGTGTGGTAATTAGCTTGCTAACCAACCACATGGTTCCGGGTTCAGTCCCACTGCGTGGCATCTTGGGCAAGTGTCTTCTGCTATAGCCCCGGGCCGACCAATGCCTTGTGAGTGGATTTGGTAGATGGAACTGAAAGAAACCTGTCGTATATATATATATATTATATAATATATATATATATATATATATATATATATATATATATACAAAAAAGCAATAAAGATTCAAGTTAATTTAAATGAATTTACTTGAATATGGTATCTAACTTAGATGCACCAAAAAAAACTATACTGTTTTAACAATACAGTAATGTGGGGTGATTATAAGCGAGAAAGAAGCAACAAGAATGGATAGGTTTTTAGTACAATCGTTTCAATACAAGGACAGGCTTATTAAAAGTTGCAAAATACAGCATATAAACGTGTCCCCTACTCATCAGCTAAAATACATGTGAGTTCTCTAGACATCCTAGTGGTTGAGGCTATACTCATGAAGTAATGTAGATAATTAAGTAACATAAACAGATTTCCAAAGTTCATTAAGTTCTTTAAAGATGATGTACAGTCTTATCACAGAATTTTAAAAAAGTTTCAATAGCATCACAGAGAAGGTGACCTAATCCATAGTGCACATATGATTTCCAGAGATATGATGAGGGATTACATACTCACAGAAGACAATTTATCCATTGTTAATCAACAACGAGGTGGGTCTCAATTCCTGCTTATTAGCATTACAGAGAGGGTGAATTATCTTTGTATAGATGCACAATTTCCAGTGGTGTAGATGTAAATTTTTTAAAATTCTGTGATAAGACTGTACATCATCTTTAAAGAACTTTAATGAACTTTGGAAATCTGTTTATGTTACTTAATTATCTACATTACTTCATGAGTATAGCCTCAACCACTAGGATGTCTAGAGAACTCACATGTATTTTAGCTGATGAGTACGGGACACGTTTATATGCTGTAATTTTTGCAACTTTTAATAAAGCCTGTCCTTGTATGAAACGATTGTACTAAAAACCTATCCATTCTTGTTGCTTCTTTCTCGCTTATATATATATATATATATAATAAATATTAGGGAATAAATCCAAATTTACAGGGAAATTTTGTCTCTAATAATATTATATATATATATATATATATATATACAAAGAGCAATAAAGATTCAAGTTAATTTAAAAAAATTTACTTGAATATGGTACCTAACTTAGATGCACCAAAAAAAAACTATACTGATTTAACAATACAGTAATGTGGGGTGATTATAAGCGAGAAAGAAGCAACAAGAATGGATAGGTATTTAGTACGATCGTTTCATACAAGGACAGGTTTTATTAAAAGTTGCAACTTTTAATAAAACTGTCCTTGTATGAAACGATCGTACTAAATACCTATCCATTCTTTTTGCTTCTTTCTCGCTTAATATAATATATATATATATATATATATATATATATTATATATATATATATGTATGTGTGTGTGTGTTTGTGTGTCTGTGTCTGTCCCCCCTAGCATTGCTTGACAACCGATGCTGGTGTGTTGCGTCCCCGTTACTTAGCGGTTCGGCAAAAGAGACCGATAGAATAAGTACTGGGCTTACAAAGAAAAGTCCCGGGGTCGATTTGCTCGACTGAAGGCGGTGCTCCA
>NC_043000.1:1783707-1813707 GCF_006345805.1 Octopus sinensis
TGTGAGTGGATTTGGTGACGGAAACTGAAAGAAGCCTGTCGTATATATGTATATATATACATATATATCGTATATATATGTCGTGTATATATATATATATATATATATATATATATATATACATATACATGTGTGTATATAATATATATATAGATATATATATATATATATATATATATACATATATATGTGTGTATATATATATATATATATATATACATATATATGTGTGTATATATATATATATATATATATATATATAATATATATATATATATATATTATATATATACAATATATTGTGTGTTATATATTATATATATATATATATATATATATTATACATATATGTGTGTATATATATTATATACATATATATGTGTGTGTATATATATATATATACATATATGTGGTGTATATATATATATAATATATATATATATATGTGTATATATATATATATATATATAATATATATACATATATGTGTGTGTATATATATATATATATATATATACGACAGGCTTCTTTCAGTTTCCGTCTATCAAATCCACTCACAAGGCTTTGGTCGGCCCGAGGTTATGTAGAACACATTTGCCGAAGGCGCCACGCCAGTGGGACTGAACTCGGAACAGAGAGAAAAATACAGACATATATATATATATATATATATATATATATATATGCATACATACAAACAGATGCTGTTAATCTTTGAATCCCCGAGTCGATGACAAAAAGAGCAAAAGTAGCAGTCATATACTGACACCAGTTCAATAACCTGAACGAACACTTCCAACAATTGTGAAGCTCTTTGTACGAAATCAATAATTAATCAAAATGGCGGTAGAGATATGAATTTTATATTTCTCAGTATATACTCCTTTCTTTCTGAATTCAAATACTGCCAGTAATATAATAAAGGCAGTACAATGAAAGAAAGTGCTTTTCACATGCAAAATTGTCTTTGTTATTTCAAGAGAAATCAATAGTCGTGTTTATAATGTTCGTATATATTTTCTTAATATATTTGGAAGCTGAGTATTGATTGAGGTGTACACAACAGAAATTAAGTTATAGATAAAACGATGGAGAAAACATTGGTTTTAATTGTTTCATTCTGCTACAGTTGGCTGAATATGTATTTACCAACGAATAAGTTGAATGGGAAATATTAGATAATTCGGAGGATGATGAGTCCATCGGTTTATTAATGCGGGCAGACGACACGGCATGGCTCCATATCTCTCGCCCTCTTTCTTTGTCTCCCTTCCCTTTTTCTTTCTGTCTCTCTATCAATCTAAATCTTCTCCCTCTCTCCTGCTCTCTCCCCTCTTTTTCTCTCTCACCCTTTGCCTCGTCCTCTATCTCTCCCTCTGCCTCAGCCGCTCTTCCTTCTTTTTCTCTCTGCCCTCTTTCCCTCTCTCTCTCCCTCCGCCGCACTCCCTCTCCTCTCTTTTTCTCTCTCCCTCTTGTTCTCTCTCCTCCTCTTTTCTCTCTCTCTTTATCTATCTCTCTTACTCTCCCTCCAGGTAATTGCTCTGAAACTTTCAGACTTCTCTATCCAGATTATAAATTTTTTTTTTACCTATAGTTATTAGTGCACATATATTTCTTTATTGCCCACAAGGGGCTAAACATAGAGGGGACAAACAAAGACAGACAAAGGAATTAAGTCGATTACATCGACCCCAGTGCGTAACTGGTACTTAATTTATCGACCCCGAAAGGATGAAAGGCAAAGTCGACCTCGGCGGAATTTGAACCCAGAACGTAACGGCAGACGAAATACGTATTTCTTTACTACCCACAAGGGGCTAAACACAGAGAGGACAAACAAAGACAGACAAAGGGATTAAGTCGATTACATCGACCCCAGTGCGTAACTGGTACTTTATTCATCGACCCCGAAAGGATGAGAGGCAAAGTCGACCTCGGCGGAATTTGAACTCAGAACGTAACGGCAGACGAAATACGGCTACGAATTTCGCCCGGCGCGCTAACGTTTCTGCCAGCCCGCCGCCTTTTTTTAGTGCACATAGCTCTTTTGATGAATCTGGAAATGCCATGGTTGACCAAAGGCCTGAACAGTAAAGAACGGCAAGATTCTTACTGTTATAATTACCTAAATTCGATCCATGGAAGGTTTTTTTTGGGGGGGGGGGGTTGTAATTATTTCTTTTTTATGAAACCAATTATTTATTTACGGGATTAATTGTTAAAATAGTTCAAATACGAAGGTAACATGTAAATATATGCTACGTTCAAATACGAAGGTCACACTGCATCCTTCAAAACTTCCATGCTTTCTGAGATTCGCCAACACTACACTTGATTTTCTCCCCTCCATACACACACAAGCTTGTATCTGACTCATACATTGTTCGCTTTCCAGACATTTCTACATTACTGCATGTACTTTATATGCACTTTCTGACAAGTTGTGGTGCACCTGAGCACTGTATACAATAATTTCATTATATTATATATTATATGCAACGTTGTACTTAGAAAAGCAGAAAGAAAAGAAAGAGGCATCAGTCGTGTCTCATGTGGGCTCTTTCTGATCAAAATATCTAGGTGATATATACAAGCATCTTCTAAATTTGTGAGTGTAAATTAATATCCACACTTGTGGAGAGGAAGATTGTGTCATATCTCTAAATGCAGATTACGTCTAAGCCTTGTCAGAAACTGATAAAATTTTACAGTTTTTTCGAAACATGCTTTTGAATAATTTGCCTTCATTTGCCTGGTCAGGCCATGTAAACGTGGAGGTTATCTCGGTACAAGTGTGGTCTGATATTTGTTGGAGAACAGGGGTTGTTCGTGATAGGGGAATGTAATATACATTCAGAACATTGAAAAATAATATTTCTAGACTGTTTGTTACTTGATGCTTATTAATAGCTCTTGGTTATTTAAAGGCGACGAGCTGCCAAAATGGTTAGCACGCCGGGCAAAATTCTTCGCGCTATTTCGTCAGTCTTTACGTTCCGCGTTCAAATTCCGCCGAAACAGACCTTACCTTTCATTCGTTCGGTGTCGTTAAAATAAGTACCAGTTGAGCACTGGAGCCGATGTAAATGATTTACCCCTCACCAAAAATTACTGGCCTGGGCCAAAATTTGAAAACGATACTTATTGATTATTTATTTTCAATAACAAAAAATGGTGTCTCATCAACGTCTCTATCTTTTTCTAGTTCCCAAAACCGCTGTTCCAAACACACCAGTTTTACATCATTGTCCTACACACTTTAATCCCTTGTCCTTATAATTGCTTCTTCCTGTCACCCACAAATTTTCGTTTCAACCTGTGCCAGCCACACTTACTGCACCTTCTATCGTCACCACAGAGCCTGTCTGACACTTGGTTTCTATCCGTGTTACACGTGAAGAACAAGCAAGGTTAACAGTTCTTAGAAATTCTATCTTAGTTCATCCTTGACATTTGTTGAGGAGTCCTTGCATTAATTTATCACCTCTCAGACACGAAGCAGGTTATCAGTAAAGAGATTGTTTTAAAAATACTTTTAAAAGTTCTAAAAATATATCAGAAATGTATATGAATTAAAGGTTCCTCTATTCACTATTTCAGTTGTTCTTTATCCTTCCAACAACCTTGCCAATCACATTGACCTCTGTCACTACCTATGGAAATCCTACTGTATACCTGATTATTCAAGATATATTTCTTATTTCTTTATTGCTCACAAGGGGCTAAACATAGAGGGAACAAACAAGGACAGACAAACGGATTAAGTCGATTACATCAATCCCAGTGCGTAACTGGTACTTAATTTATCGACCCCGAAAGGATGAAAGGCAAAGTCGACCTCGGCGGAATTTGAACCCAGAACGTAACGGCAGACGAAATACGGCTACGCATTTCGCCCGGCGTGCTAACGATTCTGCCAGCTCGCCGCCTTTCAAGATATATTTCTGTCTTCAAAATAATCTTCTTCACTTACTTCAAGAAATTCAGTGCCTCATGTCACTTTCTGCCGACAAAAATTCAGCTGTTCTAGTACTTGAAGCCTTATCATTTTCAGTAAACTGCTTTAATTAATTGTTTCCTCTTACGCATCTCAAAGACCATCCAGCTCACTTATGAAGGAAATTTTATCTCGTCTGTAGCTTTGGTTGCATTGGGGCGATACACAGAAGATTATCAGGCGCAAGAGTGGCTGTGTGGTATGTAGCTTGCTTACCAACCACATGGTTCCGGGTTCAGTCGCACTGTGTGGCATCTTGGGCAAGTGTCTTCTACTATTGTCTCGGACCGATCAAAGCTTTGTGAGTGGATTGGTAGACAGAAACTGAAAGAAACTTGTCGTATAATATATATATAATATATATAATATATATATATATATATATATATATAGATATATATATTATATATATATAATATATATAATATATATATATATATATATAGAGAGAGAGAGAGAGAGAGAGAGAGAGAGAGAGAGAGAGAGAGAGAGGAGCAATAAGAAAATGGAGGGAAACAATAGGTGGTATTCATCAACTATATATATATATGTGTGTGTGTGTGGTGTGGGTGGTGAAGGCGCATGGTTCAGTGGTTAGAGCGTTGAGCTTACGATCGTGAGGTTGTGAGCTCGAATCCCGGACCGGGCTGCGTGTTGTGTTCTTGAGCCAGACACTTTATTTCACGTTGTTTCAATTCACTCAGCTGTAGAAATGAGTTGCAACGTCACAGGTGCCAAGTTGTATCGGCCTTTGCCTTTCCCTTGGATAACACTGGTGGCGTGGAGAGGGGAGGCTGGTATGCATGGTCTTCCATAAGCATCCTTGCCCGGACTTGTGCCTGGGAGAGTAACTTTCTAGGTGCAATCCCGTGGCCTGTGTCGTGACCGAAGGGGCTCTCAGAATATATATATATATGCGTGTGTGCGTTTGCGTGTATGTGTTTATCCCCTGCCATCAGTTGACAACCGATGTTGGTGTGTTTACGTCCCTGTAACTTAACGGTTCAGCAAAAGAGACCGGTAGAATAAGTACCGGGCTTACAAAGAATAAGTTCTGGGATCGATTTGTTCGACTAGAGGTGGTGCTCCAGCATGGCACAGTAAAATGACTGAAACAAATAAAAGAATGGTCTCACGAAAAGATGACATGTTAAGTCGTAAAACTTACCAAATTTTTTAAAAGCTATGCTCCAGCATGATCTAAACAGCTATAGCTAGATAAATTAAGACTATTGGTAAACCCAAACTCTATTTCTACACAGCCATCCTCTTCCCTTCAACATTGCTAATCACCAACGTGATTATATTACGGAAAATCTATTTATGCTTCAAATTAGTTTTTCAGAATTTCCAGTTTATTAGTTTTCCCACTTAAAGGAAGGAATGCACACAGCAATAAAACTGTTCGACATCTGAACAGGAATTTCAACCGTGTTTCGTGGTCTGCTACCACAACAGCTCCTTTATTGGATCCAGTTTGCTCAAGATATCATCAGGAGGAACCACGTCCGGTTTCGGTCCCTACTCCTCTACCGTTTTGACGTGGCAGGGCCCCCCCCCCTTTCGGAGGTGTCTTCAGCTCTGTTGAGTGCATGTCTTCTTTCTTCTGTTCCCTGGCCTCTTCGATGTAGCGTCAACGAGTGTCAGCGGGCGACTGACTGTCTTGTCAAATTTTTTCCCTTTAAATACCTGCTGTTAGGCTCCAGCAGGCAGCCCCAGCAAGTTGTCACGTGAAACAACCAAAACCTCGTCGTACACAATTCTCTGGATATATAAGGCGACGAGCTGGCAGAAACGTTAGCACCCCGGACGAAATACGTAGCCGTATTTCGTCTGACATTACGTTCTGAGTTCAAATTCCGTCGAGGTCGACTTTGCCTTTTATCCTTTCGGGGTCGATAAATAAAGTACCAGTTTCGCACTGGGGTCGATGTAATCGACTTAATCCGTTTGTCTGTCCTTGTTTGTCCCCTCGGTGTGTAGCCCCTTGTGGGTAGTAAAGAAATATATATCTACTTCTATCGTCAACTTTACCAAATACTAACGATCTACAAATCCCCCAAACTATTTTGTAGATTAGGTTGAAACAATTTATAAGATGTTTGGAGCACCAAGAATGCATATGGCTTCCATTCATGCATCATCATAAATAAACTCTACTTCCACCCGAACTACAATAATTTTTTCTCTGATTCTTCATTCAAATCAGCTCTACCTTGGAATGAATATTTTCTTTCACCTCTCTTCTACTCAAACCAGAGTTTCTGATATCTATAAAAATGCTTCTACCACTTAGAACCAAACGGACTCTAAAAATAGCAACCCAATTTCCTTCAAACCATATCCAATCGTAACACACATTAGATAATAATACCCTGGTTATATTGTATCCGAAAGATCAGATCGGTTGCCTTTCTTTATAGACATAACAACACTCCTAACATCTGTTTTGCTTCCGCGCTTCTCCCTAAGATGCGTAAATCAAAGATCTTGTTTTCAAATAATTACCGTTGCTATTATGTTAAACTGTTGTATGTCCAAATTTGGCCAAATGTGTTTTATTCAGTATGTCACCGGCGTCATTGAGGTAAAGAAAAACTTATCAACGACACCGCATAATAGCATAGCCTAGAAAAAACATTCATTACATGGAAAAATGCGAACAAGAGAAATAATACTCTTAACATTATAAACCTGGAAAATTACAGAACAAGTTATTACACATGAAAAAGTTCAGGACAACTTATTGCATCTGATAGAGTACAGAACAAGAAAAATCTGTTTGAAATCCAAAAGTATGCTGACCTACAAAACATTAATATACCCGTAACATCCTTTTTCTGTTGCAATTCAAAGCATTGCACTGGTAGACTATGCTTCATTCTCCAAACTTCTTCAAGTACCAGCAACTGTTCGATCGTCTCAAGTACTGCCTTGAGGACATCAATTTCATATCGTCCCTCTTTTAAAGTCATTTTTCTTGAATACTTCAATGATAATAATTGTACTTGAACCTTCCCACACCGACGGTGTTGGTGAGAAGACCGAATCGTCAACAATTCTGAACTCTCAGTGGAGTGGAAGCACTCCGTCGGTTACGACGATGAGGGTTCCGGTTGATCCGAATCAATGGAACAGCCTGCTCGTGAAATTAACGTCTAAGAGGCTGAGCACTCCACAGACACGTGCACCCTTAACGTAGTTCTCGGGGATATTCAGCGTGACACAGAGCGTGACAAGGCCGGCCCTTTGAAATACAGGTACAACAGAAACAGGAAGTAAGAGTGAGAGAAAGTTGTGGTGAAAGAGTACAGCAGGGATCACCACCATCCCCTGCCGGAGCCTCGTGGAGCTTTTTTAGGTGTTTTCGCTCAATAAACACTCACAATGCCCGGTCTGGGAATCGAAACCGCAATCCTATGACCGCGAGTCCGCTGCCCTAACCACTGGGCCATTGCACCTCCACTCTCAGTAAAGGGTTAGTGTTTTCGCCTATTCGTAACACTGACTCACATTCCAATTATTCTTGATCTGTTTCTCAACTCCAATCCCAGTCTTTACTAAATTATCGAAGTCTTTACATTTACAAACTAATAAGATCAATGCCTAATGAAGACTTCACACCACATCCACAACTCTCCCGTATGAAACTTCGAGTTAGCTAACGGATGAAAACCTTGACACTTTTATGCTAATGATTTCAGTTAGCATCAATGTTCGAGAGTGCTAAGCAAGTAACTGGAACCATCCTCTTAGGCATGTCCTTTCATCTCTCTCATACAACTAAATCCACCGACCCAAACCTCCCAAGTTGCTCACTCTCAACTACACTTCAGCTGTACTGGAGAATATCACAGCTTATAATACCAGCAAAATTCACTCACTTCCACTCGTATATGTCTTTTATATGCCGCTCCTGCAAAACTGCCATTTGAGCTTCGAACAACTTGCAACCCATCCCACCTCCGCTCAAATTATATCTGGTCCTTTTAGTTTCTTACCACAAGGATATTTATCAAATTTGCTGAATACTTTTTCCTATTTCTCTTCACCTAAGATAACTAAGTAATCTGTAATCCGACAGAGGAATCTTCCACACTTTCTGTCCGTTTTGCATCCATCTCTGCAATTCACACACGCACTCGACAACCTATTTCAACATTTTTTTTTATTTTTTATTCACAAATCTCACCACTCCGTACACAATCACGTCAAGAGCAGAAACACTTCTGGCCACGATCCAAAAGGAAGGGGCGTACTGCATCTATGTGGTAGTTCAACCTGCTAGAAATAGCAGTCACAGTCTACCATCTTTAAAATGAAGGAAATATTGGACAGTGTTCTCAAAATCTCTCGTGGAAGCGCCATCCAACCAAAATGCAAATATATGGGAAACTACCACCTGTGTCATCTCTTGTGAAAGGTAGGAGAGTCCAGTTGCTGGACATTGTTGTAGAGCTGAAAAAGAAGTTTAATCTACTCTTCTCTCTGGAAGCCATCTACTCGCAATACCAGAGGCGCACACTCTCCTACCCTGATGTAATCTCCAGGGATACAGGCATCCAGCAACAGGACCTCCGTAATGCTATGATGGACTGTGAAGTCTGGCGTAGCATGGTAAATTCCATTGTCTCGACCACGGTCGAACAATGATGATGATACAAAAAGACGGTATAAAAAGAGAAATAGTTACGACTAGAACGCCTTTGGTCACATGTCTGCAATAGAAAGGGTTGGCCTAGATTAAACAACAATTCTTCTGGTTTCTTCAAACCAACAAACCACTAGCCCTGATAATGTCTTTTCCAGTACCTTAAATGATGTGATTCACTGCTGAGCCCTGCCTTCACCGAACTCTACAATCTTTCTTTACGTGCTCTTTATGCAGGTACTCGACAAATTTCCCTTAAATCGTGCCTTATCGCTTGAAGAAAAGGAAAAGAAACATATGTCCAAGTTAATGGAGACAAACTTGGAATAAGTACGCAATGATTACAGCTTGAACCCTTTTATAATAAGCCTGTTCAGCCATGGCTGACTCGGAGTCAAACAATAATCACAGTCTCTCTCTCTCTCTCTCTCTCTCTCTCTCTCTCTCTCTCTCTCTCTCTCTCTCTCTCTCTCTCTCGCTCTCTCTCTCTCTCTCTCTCTCTCTCTCTCTACATATATATACACACACACACACACATACACACATATATATATATATATATATATATATATATATATATATTATATATATACATACATACATATATATATATATATATAATCATATCAAAGGGAAATAGAAATTAATTAAAATTTACATTTCCAGTGGTCTAACGTGTAAAAAATTTAGTCAAAAAGACTATATATTAGTCATACGATATAGTGTATATTTAAACATAAGGAATCCACTTATAGGAATCAACACGCTAGAAAGAACAGCTAAGTTCTATAACCACAAAAATTAGGGATAAAATTCGACAGGAACGAATTGAAAGATGAAAACTTTTACCATCCAGTTTCCTGGACCAATTGGTTTTGATTTTAGTTTAGCGAGTCAAGGAACTCGCTATGTGTAATCTTATATATAATATATATATATTATATATATATATATATAATAATATATGGAAATTTATTCCATTTTGCAGCCATGCACGAGTTATTCCCAAACCAACTTGGCAGTGTCTCGTATCCTATTAACTAACGACCTACTGCTCTTACATTCCACACCTCAAACGCAATGGAAACAGTTGTTAGATTAATCTTCAACGCTTTCGCTTAATACATATTCTGGAAGCACTCCGTCGGTTCCGACGACGAGGGTTCCGGTTGATCCGATCAACGGAACAGCCTGCTCGTGAAATTAACATGTAAGTGGCTGAGCACTCCATAGACACGTGCACCCCTATCTCGGGGATATTCAGCGTGACACAGAGAGTGACAAGGCCGGCCCTTTGAAATACAGGTACAACAGAAACAGGAAGTAAGAGTGAGAGAAAGTTGTGGTGAAAGAGTACAGCAGGGATCACCACTATCCCCTGCCGGAGCCTCGTGGAGCTTTAGGTGTTTTCGCTCAATAAACACTCACAACGCCGGTCTGGGAATCGAAACCGCGATCCTACGACCGCGAGTCCGCTGCCCTAACCACTGGGCCATTGCGCTTCCACACAATACATATTCTAACTATGTAATTTCCCAGTTGTTTCTGTCTTTTAGAAGTTTGGCGTAAAACATGCCGTTGTGCTTGACATCAGCAAAGCTTTGGATTGTATTTGTAACAAGAATATTTTAGCTAAGCTTCCAGCCAATAAGAAGGCTCCCTTCGTTTGTCATCTCTTGAACTGGAAGCTTCTTATCAACTCCCACCATTGTAGCTAAAGGGCACTCACTGATCCACAGTGGATTAACTTTGATGTGATATTCACTAAGGCTCGGGTTATGTACTACACCTCTTTTCTTTCCATTGACGATTGGTTTACTGTCACCTCTAACAACACCCATTGATACATATGGTACCACTCTTCGTTGCTCCTTAAGTTTCTGCTTACAAGTGTTATTGTCGTACACCAAACCTGCATCATCTCCAAAAATATGCTGCAATGATGTCATGACAATCTAATGTCTATCAACAGTACAAAGACAATCACTGTCCTTGCCAAAGGAAACAGTCGCCAACCGCGCCCTTTGTAGCTATTGACAACACGCATCTAAAACTCTCTAAGTTGCTACAAGTGCTAGGCTTTGCAATCTCTAGTGATCTTTCCGGCCGAGCCAACATATGTGACAAGACTAAAACTGTAACTCGTAGACTAACATTTTCCATCGGGTTCAGAAAATACTTAAGCTCATCAATTTCTGGCTCTCGGCAACCCTCAAGTGAGACCCACAATGTAGTACTAATAACACAAGCTTGCTAAATTCTATTTCGTTTTCTCATAAATCAAATTAATGAAAAAACGAAATAGGATTTGCATCCAGATAATTTTTTTTCTTTCTTCGCCATAATGTCGGACAAATTTAGAAAGTTTAAAATTAAACCAGTGTTATTAAACATAACGGTTTGTCTGCCACTTTTCAATCCTCACATCCAACACCATCCAAAGCTGACATTCTCCATTCCTCTACCCCAAGAGAAACCCTGTCCTAAATCATAAAATCATTCGATTGCTTTGCAAAGTCTCGCCAATACACAGCAACCTTTAACCTACACATGTTGTTCTGTCTGTCTCTCTCTCTCTCACACTCTCTCTCGTCCTCCCCCTTCTCTCTCTCTCTCTCTCTCTCTCTCTCTCTCTCTCTCTCTCACTCTCTCTCTCTCTCCCTTTCTGCCTTTACTCACTATTACTATCATAATGACCTCTGCATCTCTGGACATATTAATTTTACCCAACCTCATCAGATATATCCGCCTCTCTCTCTTCCTCTTTACATACTTTGTTTCTCTTTACGCTTTGCTAACCACTTCACTATTCTTCCGAACGCCAATCCTTTCTAATTCATTACTCAATTCTGTAAGCATTTTTTCCCCTACAGACATCAACTTAAAGAATTTTCAAGCTAGACAAAAACCACCTCAATCTAACCAGCCTCGAGAGCTTATGAATGTCGTTAACAGAGCTCATCTTCTTACTAAATCATTAAAAACAAACTGTAATATAATTCCCATTAAAGAGTTTACTGAAGAGAGTGACATATTCCACTCTGAATGATAAACATGGTAAGAGTGTCTTAATTTTACGCCGAGTAATAGTCTACACTTGATTAGTCTATCATACACGACATGTAAATTGTGAAGTTTACTGTATACATTATTTCGTAGTTACCTCCCTTTGCTATCTATTTAGTAAATTAAAAGTTATTTCCCTTCAGTTTCAATTTTTCGGTTGCATTAGCGTAAAGATATGGGATGGAGGCACTCCGTCGGTTACGACGATGAGGGTTCCGGTTGATCCGAATCAACGGAACAGTCTGCTCGTGAAATTAACGTGTAAGTGGCTGAGCACTCCACAGACACGTGCACCCTTAACGTAGTTCTCGGGGATATTCAGCGTAACACAGAGAGTGACAAGGCCGGCCCTTTGAAATACAGGTACAACAGAAACAGGAAGTAAGAGTGAGAGAAAGTTGTGGTGAAAGAGTACAGCAGGGATCACCACCATCCCCTGCCGGAGCCTCGTGGAGCTTTTGGTGTTTTCGCTCAATAAACACTCACAACGCTCGGTCTGGGAATCGAAACCGCGATCCTACGACCGCGAGTCCGCTGCCCTAACCACTGGGCCATTGCGCCTCCACCGTAAAGATATAGGTCTGTCATTAAGGCGGCGAGAAACGTTAGCACGCCAAGCGAAATGCTTAGCAGTATTTCGTCTGTCTTAACGTTCTGAATTCAAATTCCGCCAAGGTCGACTTTGCCTTTCATCCATTCGGGGTCAATAAAATAAGTACCAGTTGCGTGCTGGGGATCAATCTAATCGTCTGCTTCCCTGCGCAATAATTCCGGGCCTAGTGCCTAGAGTAGAAAAGATATAGGTCTGTCATAAACAAATGCAAACCGAAGGGACTGGCAATCTTTCGTCTCTAGTAGACCTTTCCGTCGATTTCCGTAAAAAAAAATTATTTTTTTTTTACATATGGGCTTGCGGGAACTTTTGAAGTAATGAGAGCGAAAGAGACTAAGGGAAAGCGATTGTATGACTAGGGAAGTTCTTTTGAAGTTACCGTGCATGGGAAGCATTGATGTACATGTGTGTGTGTGCGTGCGTGTGCGTGTGTGTGTTTGATGGGGTGTGGGAGACAGACAGTATGTTGTGTAAGTGAAGTGCTTCTGTTAGTGTGTGTGAAGAGACAGAGTAATGTGTGAAAGAGAGAGATAACTGAAATTTTTTACTTGGTGTATGTGTATATGTATGTATATTACTTCAAAAGTTCCCGCAAGCCCATATGTAAAAAAAAAATTTTTTACGGAAATCGACGGAAAGGTCTACTAGAGACGAAAGATCGCCAAGGGACTTTCTAAATAGCATGCTTCATGAAAAATTACCTTGAATTTTTTTAGTACTGCTACCCACCTGATGATGTGTCTTGTATTATGCGGCCGTTTTCTCGAAAAAGAATGTCAATGCCTGCTATGTGTTAGAATATGGAAGCAATAAGGCGGCGAGCTGGCAGAAACGTTAGCGCGCCGGGCGAAATGCCTAGCGGTGTTTCGTCTGCCGTTACGTTCTGAGTTCAAATTCCGCCGAGGTCGACTTTGCCTTTCATCCTTTCTGAGTCGATTAAATAAGTACCAGTAAATCACTGGGGTCGATATAATAATAATAATAATAATGAAATTATTGTATACAGTGCTCAAGTGCACCACAACTTGTCAGAAAGTGCATATAAAGTACATGCAGTAATGTAGAAATGTCTGGAAAGCGAACAATGTATGAGTCAGATACATACTTGTGTGTGTATGGAGGGGAGAAAATCAAGTGTAGTGTTGGCGAATCTCAGGAAGCATGGAAGTTTTGAAGGATGCAGTGCTCCGGCAACTAACAACTGATGCCGGCAGTTTGTTCCATGCTTCAGCAACTCTCAGCGTGAAAAGGGTCATATCGGAGTGCCCTGCTCAGCAATATAATCGACCTTAATCCCCTTGTCTGTCCTTGTTTATCCACTCTATGTTTAGCCCCTTGTGGGCAATAAAGAAATAAATATGGAAACAAAATGTATCGTTTATGCGTCTTCCAGAGGTATGGTGGAAGAAAAGAAGAGAAATATATTTGACGAGGAACCAAAATTGAATCACAAATATATATTTTGGTGTGTTACCTACACGTAACAATCAGTTCAGTTTCTTTTCTCTTAATTTTTTTACAAATTACTTCAATTTTTTTCCTCATAATAACTAGTATTCAGGTATATGATGAAGAGAAGAATGTGTGACCTTCATGCCTATTTCAAGAATATAACTGATGTATTTAAGTTGAAATTTTAAAGCCTAAAACTGAAACTTACATGAATCATTGTTTTCTACTTCATAAAACAAAGGCATGGCTGTATAATTAAGAAGTCTACCCCTCAATCATGTGGTCCTGGGTTCCACTGTGTGACACCTTGGGCAAATGCTTTCTACTATAGTCCCAGGCCGACCAATACCAAACAAGTGAATTTGGCTAATGGAAACTGAAAGAAGCCTATCGTGTGTGTGTGTGTGTGTGTTTGTGTTTGTGTGTGTGTGTGTGTGTGTGTGTTGTGTCTTTGCATTTGTCTCCCACCACCGCTATTAAAAAAAATTTTGAAAATTACTGATGGAAAGCAGGACAAGCAAACACAGAGAAAGGACCCTTCATCAGTTGTCGGCTGTCTATCCGCTCCTCATTTCAAGCATTCAACGACAACATAAGTCTTCAAAGACAGTTGCTCCCATAAATTCTAAAATAAAATTTAGGATTTATAATATTAAAATAATAATAATGAAATTATTGTATACAGTGCTCAGGTGAACCACAACTTGTCAGAAAGTGCATATAAAGTACATGCAGTAATGTAGAAATGTCTGGAAAGTGAACATGTTTGTGTGTGTATGGAGGGGAGAAAATCAAGTGTAGTGTTGGCGAATCTCAGAAAGCATGGAAGTTTTGAAGGATGCAGTGCTCCGACAACTGACAACCGATGCCGGCAGTTTGTTCCATGCTTCAGCAACTCTCAGCGTGAAAAAATGCTTCCTGAAGTCATGGGAGCTGTGCTGTTTTCTTACTTTGTAAATATGTCCACGGGTGTTAGATGGGTGGAGTTTGAAGAGGTGCTCAGAGTTATTGTTTGTGCGGTGGTTGATAATTTTATGGGTGTCTGCCAAATCAGCTGCCAGACGTCAGAGTTTCAATGTGTCCATGCCCAGGGAAGTAAGGCGTTCAGGATATGGCAAATGCCTGATGGAGGGTATTCTTTTGGTTGCACGTCACTGAACAGCTTCCAGACGATTGATATCCTGGGCAAGATAGGGGTTCCAGACCGGTGATGCAAATTCCAGGTGAGGTCTTACCATAGCTATATAAAGCCGCAGATAGATAGCCGGAGAGCGGCTCACAAAGGATTTGGTGAGTGATGCCAAGACACCCTCAGCCTTCTTGACAATTTTAGCGATGTGTTTTGTCCAATGCAAATCACTGTCAACAATAACACCCAAGTCACGTTCACTTGAAGACTTTTTGAGACTAGTGTTGTGGAGGGAGTAGGTGGACGCTGGGTTTCTCCTCCCAAAATGCATGGTGGTACATTTGTCCACAGCCAGCTTGAGTTGCCAGTCCATGATCCACTGCTGCATTGTGTCCAGGTCTGCTTGCAATAGAGATCCATAGTGTACAGGATTTGACCTCTTTATTTCGAGGTACAGCTTGATGTCATCTGCATATTTCAGCACTGTGGCATTCTTTAAGTGGCATCTATGTCATAACATATGCAACAAATAAAAGGGGGCCAAGAACAGATCCCTGCGGCACACCAGATGTCATCTCATAGGGCGAAGAGTGCTGTCCTAGAACTGTGACAACCTCTTTTCGGCCGAAAATAAAGGACTTTAACCAGTTATAGAGTTCGTCTCTTACACCCAATGCAAAAAGCTTCACCATAAGTCTTTTGTGTTGCACAGAGTTAAAAGCCTTAGCAAAGTCCAGATAAACAACATCCACCCAGGATCCGCGATCAGTGATTTGGGTAACGTCCTCAAGAAACTCGATGAGTTGATTACAGCAGCTGGAGTTAGGAATAAATCCGAATTGTGACGGCTGGATGAGGCTGTGAGACTTCCAGAAGTTCCAGAGGGTTTCTCTGATACAGGATTCCATCAGTTTGGTGATGCAGCTAGTAAGACTGACGGGGCGATAGTTGACAGGCGATGTGCGGTCGCCTTTTTTGAACAGAGGGATGACACTGGCAGTTTTCCACTGTTCTGGAGTAACACCATTGTCAAGACAGAATTGGAAGAATAGAGAAAGTTGGCTTAGAAGAAAGTACCCACCGCGTTTGAGAAGTAGGTATGTAACACCATCGAGACCAGGAGAGGCATAATTGCGTTTATTCTTTAGGTGGCGTTGCAGCATTGCTGGTGTAAATTGCATAGAAGATATAGAGTCCGATGTCAGTGGTGATGATGATGGAACATTTTGGTCTTCGACAAGGGTCAAAGTTGGGAACAAAAAAATGACAGTGGAGACATACAAGGAAACATGGAGGGTCATTAGACCAGAACAAGAGGAAAATAGTGAACGCTGGGAGAAAGATGTTTGCTTTTATTCAGTTTCCTTGTATGTCTCCACTGGCATGTTTTCATTCCCAACAATTAAAGACGTGATTTTCTTGATACATATTTTTGTTTTATATACACACACACACACACACACATATATATATATATATATATATAGATATATATATATATATATATATATATATATATATATTATATATATATATATATAGATGCAGGAGTGGCTGTGTGGTAAGTAGCTTCCTTACCAACCACATGGTTCCAGGTTCAGTCCCACTGCATAGCATCTTGGGCAAGTGTCTTCTACTATAGCCTCAGGCTGACCAAAGCCTTGTGAGTGGATTTGGTAGACAGAAACTGAAAGAAGCCCATCGTATATATGTATATATATATATATATATATATATATATATATATATGTGTGTGTGTGCTTGTGTGTCTGTGCTTGTCCCCACAACATCGCTTGACAACCGATGCCGGTGTGTTTACGGCACTGTAACTTAGTGGTTCAGCAAACGAGACTCATAGAATAAGTACTAGGCTTACAAAGAATAAGTCCTGGTGTTGATTTGCTCAACTAAAGGCAGTGCTCCAGCATGGCTGCAGTCAAAATGACTGAAGCAAGTAAAAGAGTAAAGAGTATATATATACATATATATGCTGTGCTTGAGAAGACCCGGCAAGCCAAATGAGACCATAACCTCATGGCCTATGCCAGGGGTGTAACCAGCCCACTTATGCTTCATTGGACACTAAACTCTGCTTGCAAAGACCTGTTGAAGCAAGTGAAATCGAAATCAAATTTGATGACTGGCATCCATGCTAGTGGAGCGCTAAGAGCACCATCCAAGCATGATCGTTGCCAGAGCAACAAACTGGCTTCCATGTCGGTGGCACATAAAAAGTATCATTCAAGCGTGATCATTACCTGCGTCGCCTTACTGGCGCATGAAAAAACATTCGAGCAAGGTCATTGCCAGTGCCGCTGGACTGGCACCTGTGCAGGTGGCATGTAAAAAACACCATTTGAGTGTGGCCGTTGCCAGTACCACCTGAGTGGCCCTCATGCCAGTGGCACATAAAAGCACCCACTACACTCTCGGAGTGGTGGGCGTTAGGAAGTGCATCCAGCAGTAGAAGCTCTGCCAGATCAAGATTGGAGCCTGGTGCAGCCATCTGGTTCGCCAGGCCTCAGTCAAATCGTCCAACTCATGCTAGCATGGAAAGCGGATATTAAATGATGATGATGATGATGATTATATATATATATATATATATATATAATATATGTATATATACATATATATATATATATATATATATATATATATATATATATATACACACACACATACATATATATATACATATATATGTGTGTACATATATGTAATATATACACACACACACACACACATATATATATATATATATCAAAATAAGCAACAGGATATGAAGAAGTGATGCAGTACGACCGTTTCAAGCAGCTCCTTTTAATTGAACAATGCAATCATTACATCAATTAAAATGCAGGGCTATCATCAGCTGCACAAATAAATAAAATGTATGTATGTATGTTGTATGTAAATATGTATATATATATATATTATATATATATATATAATATATATATATATATATATTTATATACATACATGGTGGCTGCCCCCTCGTTATCGAGTATGGCCATTGCACAAGCTTAATTAATGTTGTTATCGTGCAATGCCTGTGCAAGAAGATTTTTTTTAAAGTGAAGAAAGGCTGTGCACCGAGTCAATCCCACTCACTAAGCAACAGCAGTCATAATCCGAAAAGAAGAACAAGTCAGCATCATCGGTAACCACTGAGCCGCAGGTTTTATGTCGGAGTTATCCCAGTTACCTGAGTTACCTTCTCCTAGAAGGATACCCTAACAAAGGCTAGAAGTCCTTCACTCCCAATGGTTTAGCCGCGTGATTGGGTATTCAGTCCGATTATTTCTATGTCCCTGCGCATGATACAGCCTTATGGCATTTATTGGATGGCCGTTGACTCTCAAGAGTTCCTCCACCCTTTGACGGGTTTTGTTTTTCATCCCGCAGGGTGTCCAATAAACACCCTCCTCACCAAGCAAGCTTGGTGGGGTTGCCGGTTTAGTCGCCAACGACCCAACCATACAACAGGTTGTACTGGGTTACATGTTACCAGTAGTATACATACATACATACATACATACATACATACATACATACATAGAGCAATAGACACAGAAAGTGAGGTGAGTCGCTACTTGAACTTGCTTGTTTGTGATTCTGTAGTGACTCAGAAAGACTCAGCGTTGAATATGTACTCTTCCATTTGACAGAACTGAGTACTCTTATGTTTAATTTCAATTCACAGTGTAGACCCCAAACCACCTCTTCCTTTCTCTCTCTCTCTCTCTCTTTCTCTTTATAATATATATATATATATATATATATATACATACATACATATATATATATATATATATATATATATATATATATACATACATATATATATATATATAATATATATATATATATATATATATATATATATATATATATATATATATGTAGGTCCCGGGTTGAGTCGGGGTTAACCACAGTAAATAAGGTACTCAATAAATAAGGTACTTCTATATAATAAATATATATATATATATATATAATATATATATATATATATATATATACATATACATATATATATACATACATATACATACATACATACAAATATACATACATATATACATATGCGCATACACACCATCTCACAAATGAATTAGAGTGGTGATAGCTGGACAATGGTCAGTAATGTTTTAACTAATTATCCAATTCTTTTACCTACAAGTAAAACAATTAGCTGATTAGAAAAACATTACAAATCACTCAATTATTTCACCTACAAGTAAAAGAAGCAAGTGATTAGCAATGCTTAAATGTTCTACAAAGGCCACCCACATTTATTTGCTGCAGGTGAATGATGAGACAAAAAAAAATACATGTACTGTTAGTGTTTTACATTCAATTTCTATGTATTATTAATACTAATGGAAAGTAAGCTAGTAATTAAAGTATTGTTAATTTTTATTTGTGACTAGCAGCATAGCCCGGCGTTGCCCGGGTATGTAAGAGCCCCTAGTAAGCAACGACTAATCCCAATCTAGTCCTTTCCCTCTAGGGAACGAAGGCGCATGTGTAGGTTGCAATGTCTTCTCTTCACTCGAATACTTCTGTGTACACGATGTTCCTAGCTGTCCCTTTGGGCGATAAAAAGGTCGAGTTGTGTCCCCTAGACAGAAAATGTGTTGCATATAAAAAGCTTAGATTCTCGACCCCATGTCGAATTTATCAATTTTTTTCAGAACTGGGGGAACTTTTCAAAATTTTCGCTGTGTTAGTATTGAATTATGACATTGGGCTATGTGTGTGTCAAGTTTCATCAGAATCGGTTGAAAGCCGTGGTCAGGGTGAGGGTACAACCTAACAGACACACAGACAGACAAACTGCCGTTTATATAGAGAGAGATGAAGACTGCTATTATTTTGGTTTGCCAATTAACCCTTACAAACTTGAAATAATTTTTTTCTGCATAAAAGAAAAACGAAATGTTTTCACAGTTTAAACATTTCTCATGTGATGAATTGATAATAGGGTTAGGGTTAGGGTTAGGGTTAATAACAGCATAATGTATCACATGCAGAAATATATATCTTGTCTTATATCATTTATTTGTTTTAGTGATTTGCGTTGGACAAAACACATTGCTAAAATTGTCAAGAAGGCTGAGGGTGTCTTGGCATCACTCACCAAATCCTTTGTGAGCCGCTCTCCAACTATCTATCTGCGGCTTTAAATAGCTATGGTAAGACCTCACCTGGAATTTGCATCACCGGTCTGGAACCCCTATCTTGCCCAGGATATCAATCGTCTGGAAGCCGTTCAGCGATGTGCAACCAAAAGAATACCCTCCATCAGGCATTTGCCATATCCTGAACACCTTACTTCCCTGGGCATGGACACATTGAAACTCCGATGTCTGGCAGCTGACTTGGCAGACACCCATAAAATTATCAACCATTGTACAAACAATAACTCTGAGCACCTCTTCAAACTCCACCTATCTAACACCCGTGGACATATTTACGAAGTCAGAAAACAGCACAGCTCCCATGACTTCAGGAAACATTTTTTCATGCTGAGAGTTGCTGAAGCATGGAACAAACTGCCGGCATCAGTTGTTAGTTGTCGGAGCACTGCATCCTTCAAAACTTCCATGCTTCCTGAGATTCGCCAACACTACACTTGATTTTCTCCCCTCCATACACACACAAGCATGTATCTGACTCATACACTGTTCACTTCCCAGACATTTATATATTACTGCATGTACTTTATATGCACTTTCTGACAAGTTGTGGTGCACCTGAGCACTGTATACAATAATTTCATTATTATATTATTATTATTGAACTGCGGCCATACTGGGGCACAGCCTTGAAGAATTTTAGTAGAACACAGTAAAGTAGCACTAACACAAAGTAAACTAAAAAGTAACCTAAAGTCATCTCCCAAAGTGGCACCAATATTTTAATGTACAGCCACTAATGAAAGCCTCTAAAAATTGGGGTCCCTAACTTTTTGCTGTGGGGTTAGCACTGGAATTTGCACTATATGCAAATTTTGTCTTTCTTTGTAAAATATGTGCTTAGCTGTGTAGTAAGAAGCTTACTTCTGAAGTACATTGTTTCAGGTTCAGTTCCACTGTATGACACTTCAAGTGTCTTCTAGTATAGTCTACTATAGCCCCAGGCCAACCCAAGCCTTATAAGTGGATTTAGTAGTCAAAAACTGAAAGAAGCCGGTTGTAAGAATGTATGTGTGTGTGTGTCTTTGTATTAGTGTCTGCCCCCCACCCTGCCTGAAAACCGATGTTGGATTGTTTACATTCTTGTAACTTAGCAGTTCCACCAAAGTGATAGCTGTCTATCAGAAAATGAAAGCAAAATCATTACAAGGAGGAATTTTTATTAAACAAATGAAAGCAAATCATTACAATGACCAAAGTTGTAAGAACTTCTGAAGTTTTAATAAGTAAAGTCATGTGAAACAGTTGAATAGATGTGTAAATAATTTAGAAAGGAAAAAAATCATTAACAAAGTTTTTTTGCGGAAAATTGCACAAATCTGTCCTGATCAAGAGGCTGATCTGTCAGGAAAATCATGGTCTGACATGGAATAAACAAAAATTTATATAAGACGTTCTATTGTAAAAATTGCCCAGCAATGACAGGCTATTCAGCTAGTATCTTAATAAGGACTAGTAATTGGTAGAATAAAAATTGTGCCAGTTTACAACACTCAGATTAAATGGATTAGTTAACAAAAAATATTAGAATCACCATATTGTATTTTAGAGTTAAATTTAAGTGTTCATGTATGATCCTACAGATCAAATAAGGGTTAAAATCTTTGTCAGGTTAATATAATTAAGTAAAATGTCCAATATTTGCTGTGAAAATTAGTTGTTTTCTTTTCAAAACAACTCTTTTACTTGTTTCAGTCATTTGACTGTGGCCATACTGGAGCACTGCCTTTAGTCAAGCAAATTGCCCCCAGGACTTATTCTTTGTAAGCCTAGTACTTATTCTATTGGTCTCTTTTGCCAAACCGCTAAATTATGGAGACATAAACACACCAGCATCAGTTGCCAAGCAATGTTGGGGGGACAAACACAGACACACAAACACAAACATATATATATATACATATACACATATACGACGGGCTTCTTTCAGTTTCCATCTACCTAATCCACTCACAAGGCTTTGGTCAGCCTGAGGCTATAGTAGAAGACACTTGCTCAAAGTGCCACACAGTAGGACTGAACCCGGAGCCATGTGGTTGGTAAGCAAGTTACTTACCACACTGCCACTCCTGCACCTGTGTTCAACAAGATCATTAACCCTTTCAGTTGAAATATACTACTTTTGTTTCAATATATTCTTAAAATAATGAGGGATTTAATAATAAAGAATTTATTGTTATTTAACCCTTTAGTATTTAAACCGGCCATATCCGGCCAAAATATTTAATCTATTTTATGCTCAAACTGACCAGATCCAGGCTCTCACACCTACCCTACAATGTTATTCTACATGAAGTAATTGTAACATCAAGATCTTGAAGATATGAGATAATGCATGATTAATTCAAATCAATGGAAATCAATAAGCATTATGTTTGATAGAATAATCTGAACACTAAAGGGTTAAACTAGAGTTTGGAACAAATAAACATGAAATTTTTACGGAAGATTTAATTTAGATCACTTTAACCTTTTAGGGTTTACACCAGCCAAAATATCCTATCTGTTTTATGTTCAAACCAGCCAAATCTGGTTTCTCACACCTACTCTACAATGTCATTCTAAAAGTAAACAATCACATCATTAAAATCTTGAAGCTATGAGATAATGTATGATTAATTCAAAACAAAAAGAATAAATAAGCATTATATTTGACAGAGTCATCAGAATACTAAAGCATTAAAACAAAATGTTTGTGCCATAGAATCAGAGGTAGCCTCAGGCAGGCTGGTATAATAATAATAATAATAATAATAATAATAATAATAATAATAATAATTGTGTACAGTGCTCAGGTGCACTTCGACTCATCTAAAGTGTATATATAATCAGGTATAGTTTCAGCGGATTTCGGAAAGTATGAGGGCCTTAAAGGATGCAGTGTCATGGCAGTCAACAACTGACGCAGGCAGTTTGTTCCATGCTTCAGCAACTCTGAGCATGAAAAAATGTTTCCGAAAGTATCAGAAGGGTTAAGCGATTTCAGATCTGGTTAATGATACCAAGCAACAAATAGTGTTTAATTAGTTTGACTAAAACCAATAAATCTTAATAGTTCCTGTTCAGTGGCTGCTGAAACAAACCATACTACACAATTGGACGTACAACCAAAGACTTCTATTGAAGTTATTTCTGTCAACTCATTATCTCAATCAAAATCAGCACAACTAGCCAACAAAACTACCCTCAGGTTTGCTTCTATTACTCACTCAGATCACATAACGTATTCTAATTTCTCCCCAGGCAGACATTGGCCACCAGAAGTATTCTTTTTAGTCAATTTGGTTCTCTGCTTCTACTTCATTCACAGTGAGCTAACTTCAGATCACCCATTGTTTGTTTTTTTTTTCCTATGTGAAATATAAGGAAAATTCAAAACTATGAGCTGTTAGAAGTAAAGAAAAGGCTTGAGGAACATCTATTCTCTGCTGCAATTGATCTGGAAGGGATGCTTCTAAAGTGTTAGCAAATTGTTAAGTGTACCTGTAACAAAAAAAAACAACTATTCAAGCAAATTGTAAATACATAAAATACATAAATACGTAAAAGGCACCATCCGAATCGTGGCCGAAGCCAGTGCCGCCTCGACTGGCTTCCGTGCAGGTGGCACGTAAAATGCACCAATCCGACCGTGGCCGATGCCAGCCTCGCCTGGCACCAGTGCAGGTGGCACGTAAAAAGCACCCACTACACTCACGGAGTGGTTGGTGTTAGGAAGGGCATCCAGCTGTAGAAACATTGCCAGATAAGACCGGAGCCTGGTGCAGCCTTCTGGCTTCCCAGATCCCCGGTCGAACCGTCCAACCCATGCTAGCATGGAGAACGGACGTTAAACAATGATGATCATGATGATGATAATAACAACTTAATAATAATTACATTTCTTTTGCTAACAAGAAATAACCATGTGTAGCGTAGCTCAGTGAGATCCTCACTGTTTGAGAGATATATTAGAAATGATATCGTGTTAGATAGCAACCATCTTCGGCTATTTGGACCTTGTTGTGTCCACTGCTCTGATTGGTTGGTATTGGTGCAGTTTATCTCTTGACTTATTTCACCAATACCAACCAATCAGAGCAGTGGACACAACAGGGTCCAAATAACCGAAAATGGTTGCTATCTAACACGATATCATTTCTAATATATCTCTCAAACAGTGAGGATATCACCAAGCCACGCTACACATGAATGGAAATGTTGGAGTATACTATAATTTGTATAACATAGTACAATTGAGAAAGAAAGACGACTGATTTTCTAGAGTAGCTCAACAAAGATGGTACCAAGAGATACCTGAGCATCAATATATACAATAAGTTTTGTTTTTTAATGAGTAACTTCTAAAGATTTACTTCCAAGTTGATCACAGAACTTGAGGCGATCCAACGAAGCTACACGAAGAAGATAGCCTCTGTGCACCATATAAGCTACTGGGAAAGACTCAAGAGATTAAGACTCTATTCCTTAGAGCGTAGGCGAGAAAGATATGCCATAATATACATCTGGAAGATTCTAGAAGGACTTGTCCCAAACTTTGGCATCGAGAGTTACACAAATGCCAGAACTGGGCGCCACTGCATGGTGCCAAGGACTCCAAATTTGCCATCAAGATGTAGGACAAGATACTGTGATAGCTTGGGCTTCCGAGGCCCACAACTCTTCAATATCCTCCCGAAGAACCTGAGGGACCTGCATGGAGTGGATGCAGATGTCTTTAAAATAAAACTGGATCTCTTCCTGTCAGGTATCCCAGATGAACCAACTTCCCGGCAGGAGGTGCAGATGAGGGCAGCTGCATCGAACTCTCTCATGCACCAAATGGCAGTTGCTAAAAAGCATTCGTGAAGTAAAATCATGTAGCAACACCAAATGGCGGTGCCCCAGCATGGCCGCGGCTCGTGAGCTGAAACTAGATAAAATAAAATAAAAAAGTAAACTTCTTCAGTTGTTACTGACAAATATGCTGATGCAGCCAGCAAAGAGCAATTTAGTTTGTGTTTATTGGGTTGACAAATGCTTGGTGACCAAAGAAGAATATCTGAATTTTTATTACTTTAACAATATTTTCAATTACCATATATGTACTAACATGAATGTAATATGATTTTTGCAACAGTAGAGGAATATGCACTGAAAGGTGACATGGTTGGGGGAAAATATGGAACAGTCAAGTGTTTGGGAGAACTTCTACCAAAGACTTTAGCAACTCATTGACAAGTATGTTCTTTCAGTTTGAATATGAAAGAAATTACCATGAAATGTAAGATAGTGTAAGGTACTATCTGACTTGTTGAGTAACAGTACGTAGATTATCACGTTAACCAGATATTCACAAAAGATAAAGAATTTATTTGGCAAGTTGATGGAAACAGAGAAGATTCTGAAAGCACATTGATGTCTGGTGGTATCTTTATTAGATGGATAATATGTGATGTTTTTCATTCAGTGAATTCTTGGTAATTACCCAGTCCTATTTGAGTGTTGACAAGAATATGCATAATCATAATTGTATGCTGATGTCAAGGGATGTGTAACAGAAAGCCAGGTTTAAACTGTGAAGTTTTTTTCTCTGGATTAAATCTCAGTCTGTTCTTGTACTCCCAGATAGTTTATCAAAGTCACTGCAAGCAGTTAAAATGTTGTTAATAAATGCACAGAGGGTGGTGGAAATTACTAAACTAGTTTTAACCCGTGGCCTCTACTTGGGATGTAGCCAGTCCACTTATGCATACCTTTCCTTCTTGGGACACAAAACTCTGCTTGCGAAGACCTGTTGAGGCAAGTGAAATCGATCAAAAATCAATGTTAAAATTGTAGTTGTGATATCAGTGCCAGTGGCACATAAAAGATCCATCCGAACGTGGCCAATGCTAGCACTGCCTCGACTGGCCTCCGTGCTGGTGACACGTAAAAAGCACCAATCTGATCATGGCTGTTGCCAGCCTCGCCTGGCACATAAAAAGCACCCACTACACTCACTGAGTGGTTGGCATTAGGAAGGGCATCCAGCTGTAGAAACACTGCCAGATCAGACTGGGCCTGGTGCAGCCTCCTGGCTTCCCAGACCCCAGTCGAACTGTCCAGCCCATGCTAGCATGGAGAACGGACGTTAAACGATGATGATGATGATCTTATATCTTTCACTTGTTTCAGGTTACTGGAATGCAGTTATGCTGGAACTCTGTCCCAGGTATTTACATCTAAGTCTGCTGTTTATTCTAATCAGTTTCTTTTGTCACTAAGTTACAGGGACAAAAACAAACCAACACTGATGGAGAATGGTAGAAAATACAGAGACAATGATGCACACACACAATTACAGGCTTACACATAGTTTTTGTCAATAAAATTTACTCAAAAAGCATTGGTCAGCCTAGAGCTATAGCAGAAAATACTGCTGCACGGTGGGACTGAACCTGAAAACATATGGTTGCAAAGCGAGCTTCTTAACTGCACAGCCCTTTGACATCCTGTATAATGATAGTGTATAGAAACCAGAAACACACAATTTCATCTCATAGTCTGAGGTCATAGATACAATAATCTCTTCTATCAACCAATATTTTGATCAAGTGCTGGTGCTGTGTAAAAAGCACTGGTGGTGGGGCCACATAAGAAGCACTTGGAGTGGTGCAACATAAAAAGCACTGGTGATGGTACCATGCATAAAGTACCCAGTACACTCTGTAAAATGGTTGGCAATAGGAAGGGCATCAAGCTATTGAAACCAAGCCAAAGATAGACTATGGAACCTGGTGTAGCTCCTGGCCTAGCTAGCTCTGTCAAGCTGTCTAACCCATGCCAACACGAAAGACAGATGTTAAAAGATGAAGTTAGAAGGTATATTCAAGATTGGAGATATTGCTTCTAAAGGTGAGCATCAAAGAGAATACTTTATCAGAAATCAATTTTATTAAGGGAAGATAGTATTCTAATGATACTAGTATTAATTCTTTGATAACTCAACTTTCAGTTTTTGAAGTTTCTATGAGAGACTGCACTATTTTTCCTTGGCTGACATTGCAGACCCATTTAAATAAAAGAAAAGAAAATAAACAGCTGGTGGAAACTACTTAATATCAAAGACTTATACTATTTGCCAACTTTTACTGGTAAATCCTACATCTGCCATGTCTGAATAAACATTTTCAGTAACAAAACAATTAAAGTAGTACGTTCAGTTAAGAATGATACAAGAGAGATTAAATTTTCTGGCTATACTTTTTTTATCACAAAGAACAGACAGATAAAATAAATTTGTTATGGAATTTTCTTCCTAAAAAAAGAATAAGCAAAAATTTAAGCAGGCTCTGACTGGTCGGATGGTAAATTGAATTGAATAATAAAGTTTACAATTGTGACTTTTTCTCTCTCTTAGAATGGTATTCTATAATCCTAACCGATACCTTCCAAACTTCCCAGTCATAAAATGATACAGGTTTATTGACTCTCTTTACTCTTTTACTTGTTTCAGTCATTTGACTGCAGCCATGCTGGAGCACCGCCTTTTTTTTAGTCGAGCAAATCGACCCCGGGACTTATTCTTTGTATCGGTCTCTTTTGCCGAACCACTAAGTGACGGGGACGTAAACACACCAGCATCGGTTGTCAAGCAATGCTAGGGGGACAAACACAGACACACACACACATACATATATACGACAGGCTTCTTTCAGTTTCCGCCTACCAAATCCACTCACAAGGCATTGGTTGGCCCGAGGCTATAGCAGAAGACACTTGCCCAAGATGCCACGCAATAGGACTGAACCCGGAACCATGTGGTTGGTTAGCAAGCTACTTACCACACAGCCACTCCTGCGCCTGTAGAGAAATCATAATTTTAATGCTTGTGATTCTAGCTGATATCATCTTTAATCATTAATTTACACTTAAATGCATAAATTTAGAAGCATAGACATTAGCAGATGTTTTGAACGTCATTTCATATTTATTCTAATTTAGTCCACACTGAGTTAATCCTTTTACTGCGGAAATCAGAAATACCCATTCAAAATTTCGTTACCTGTAATTGTGGAAAGCTTTTATATACCTATTACCCACAAGGGGCTAAACACAGAGGGGACAAACAAGGACAGACATAGGTATTAAGTCGATTACATCGACCCCAGTGCGTAACTGGTACTTAATTTATCGACCCCGAAAGGATGAAAGGCAAAGTCGACCTCGGCGGAATTTGAACTCACAACGTAACGCAGACGAAATACCGCTGAGCATTTCGCCCGGCATGCTAACGTTTCTGCCAGCTCGCCGCCTTGAAAGCTTTTATATACCAATCTATCATTTGTAGACGGATGTTATGTTTGAAACTACTTTTTGTTGAGAAACGTCAAATTTATGGAGGCAACATGACTCACAGAAAATACTAATTCTTATTTTTTGGATTAATATTTAAAATTATTGCAGGATATTTTGCAGTTAAAGGATTACTAAACGGAATACCCTCAAACTGTTTGATCTTTTTTAAATATTCTTTTTTATGTTTCAAATTTGTTTATTCTGATCCACTTTAATAAATTTTTAAATATGGTTATCTTTTGTTCTAAATTCCTTATTCCTATTGTCCTAAAAGTGACCAACTCACACACACACTTCCTTGCCCTATTAGTTACTTTCAAAAAAATTTAAGGGCGATCTTTCGTCTCTAGTAGACCTTTCCGTCGATTTCCGTAAATTTTTTTTTTTTTACATATGGGCTTGCAGGAACTTTTGAAGTAATATCCATACATATACACATGCACCGAGTAAAAAATTTCAGTTATCTCTTTCTTTCACACATTACTCTGTCTCTTCACACACACTAACAGAAGCACTTCACTTACACAACATACTGTCTGTCTCCCACACCCCATCAAACACACACACATATACATCAATGCTCCCATGCACGGTAACTTCAAAAGAACTTCCCTCGTCATACAATCGCTTTCTCTTAGTCTCTTTCGCTCTCATTACTTCAAAAGTTCCCGCAAGCCCATATGTAAAAAAAAAAATTTTTTTACGGAAATCGACGGAAAGGTCTATTAGAGACGAAAGATCGCCAATTTAAGAGCAAAATAAGTTGCAACGGCGGTTTGCTAATTAGTTTAGAGATAGTTTACTTCAGTTGTATCAACAAAGTTTTGGAAATACATGAACCTCACATATTCACATTCCACCCTTCTCTAACTCTGTAACTTTGAGTCAATAAATAACTATTTGGGAGCCTTTTAGCTAGTTGTGTTTGCTGCGCTGGTGACGTGTTAGGACTCTGTTTATATTAGTAACCAGCAACATACAATGAAGATGGTTCAAAACAAACAAGGATACCACGTGATGATATCACATGGCCACGCATCTGCTCCCTAATTGTGATGAAATGTACATCGAGATAGATTTAGATAACATATATGAAGCTATAAAATATTATTTATCAGAAATAAGCTTCAAGTTATATCTTATGAATATCTATAAGCTTATTCCGATTAGATTCCTCTAAGCTAACGAATAGTGCAATAGATTTTACAGTTACACTGTTAACTTTAATATTACAAAATTTTCTCAACTTAGCCATCCCTTATGGATCTATTCTGCCCTTATTACAAATCCGATATAACGGCCGTTTTATTTCCTATTCATCCTATTTGAATTTAGTTATGCTATAATCGATGCTTGGTCCACAAAGTAATGTTTAATAAAGAAAAGTCGATATTCAAGACCCTGTGAACCACTCACTTGCGCTTGTCTCCAAACCAGCCGCGCTAACATGTATTGTTGATTTTTAAAATGAACTTCATTCTAGACAATCGATTTTTATTTGTTTGCAGAGACCGAAAAGTAATTTCTCTGTCAACATGCAATTAATGAAGACAAAATGTAAGTTTT
>NC_043000.1:1818707-1878707 GCF_006345805.1 Octopus sinensis
CTTATGAAGTCTCTGTATTCTTCAGTGTCATTTTTCTTCGTATAAATAAATGGTAATGCAAATATTCCACTCCTAAGCCACAAGTGATTTATGCTTAACCTCTTTGTCATGGTATTAAGTTTCTCCCAGGATAGCATGACCAATCTACCACAGGTAACCCTGCCAGATGATCTGATATCAAACTGTGTTAAATGGGCCAATGTTCAACACTATAGAAGCACAATGAAATATCAGAAGTCGAGATTTGAGCATGTAACTTAATGAACAGGAAGTCCTATAGCCTTTTGGACATCTTATCTCTACAGTTGAATGATTTTAGCAGGAGAATGAACGTTCAGCTCCAAAGATATGTCCTAATATGTAAATAACAAAAATAGTTAATAGTTTATAGAAAGCAATGGTGTGGATTCAGGGTGATCAGTATCAGAAAGAAGCCGATTGTTTCAGCTCAAAATGAAAATTTTGTGAGAAAATTAACAAAAATATATGTATGTATGCCATATATTGGCTGTAATTTATTTAGTTGATAATTAATATAGTCAGTAGGATTCTTACCCATTTCTTTTTAAATAAATGCAAGCACAGCTGTGTGTTCAAGAAGCTCACTTTGCAATCTTGTAGTTTCTGGTTCAGTCCTACTGCGCAGCACCTTGGGCGAGTATCTCCTCTTATAACTCCTGAACAACCAATGCCTTGTAAGTGAATTTAGTAGATGGAAACTATGTGGAAGCTCATCATATGTGTGTGTGTGTCTTTGTTAATGTCCCTGTAACTTAGCAGTCCAGCAAAACAGATTGGTCAGATAAGTACTGGGATCGATTTGTTTGACTAAACCCTTTAAGACAGTGCCCCAACATGGCTGCAGTCTTGTGGCTGAAACAACTAGAAGATAATGTAGTTACCCCAAATTTTGGAAAAAAATGGTATACAGTCCTGTAAAGTAGCATGATCTGTTACTTGTCCAGTTTGGCAACCCTGTATGGAAATGTGGTTAATAGATACTTAAAATTTTTTGATTGTTTCATTCATTAGACTATGAACATGCTCTGATATTGTCTTCAAAGGTTTTAGTTATTCATATCAATCCTAGCATTTATGTCAATTTAGAACATAGTTTATTGAACTCCATTTGTCAAGCTTCTAAGTTTACAGAACTTAACAGGACATAACATAAACATGCTAGTATAGTTCTAGATATATGATGGGTTTCTTCATAGTTTCCATTCATCAAATTCCACTTGTGGGGTATTGATCAACTCAAGGCTAAAGTTGAAAGACACTTTCCCTAAGTACTGCAAACTCTTTTGTCCAAGTTTACAAATGACTGTCAGTCTTCAAAGTTCAAAAGATGGCTCTTGGTGAGGAACTTGTCGCCATCAGTCAATACAATATGAAATTAGGTAATATATTATTGATTAGGGTTATTATTTGAGACAAAATAAAGCACTTTCAAGTGATCATTTATAACACATTACAGACGTCAGCATTGTCCTACATTAGAATGTACCAAAGCCCAAGAGAACCTCTGTTATGAAAAAGACATACTGAATTTTCAGAGAACATTTAACATCATCAGAGTTTCATGCTTAGAAGAGATTGTCTCCAAATAGTTGCTTCTACGTCATTTCCCTAAAGATGTTCTCCCAAGTCATTGACCTATACATGTTGACCTAAATCATTGTCTGTCACTGGCTCTTCTGCACATTACAGTATTCTGTGGTAAAGATTGTTTTCAATGAAAGGGTTGTTTTCTGCTTAATTGGGATATTTAGTTATCAACTTATGTCATTTCGCCTTGTACGCTGTCACTGTTATACACTGTTTATAGTTGTCAATGTCACTGATTGTTTTGTAAAATATACATAGGCGCAGGAGTGGCTGTGTGGTAAGTAGCTTGCTAACCAACCTCATGGTTCCGGGTTCAGTCCCACTGCGTGGCATCTTGGGCAAGTGTCTTCTGCTATAGCCCCGGGCCGACCAATGCCTTGTGAGTGGATTTGGTAGACGGAAACTGAAAGAAGCCCGTCGTATATATGTATGTATGTGTGTGTGTGTGTGTCTGTGTTTGTCCCCCTAGCATTGCTTGACAACCGATGCTGGTGTGTTTACGTCCCCGTCACTTAGCGGTTCGGCAAAAAGAGACCGATAGAATAAGTACCGGGCTTACAAAGAATAAGTCCCGGGGTCGATTTGCTCGACTAAAGGTGGTGCTCCGGCATGGCCGCAGTCAAATGACTGAAACAAGTAAAAGAGTAAAAAGAGTATACTGAAGACATAAGAGTAAATGTCAGATTTAGAAGGAATTTTATTGAATGGTGTTGGTTGTGATCCACTGTTATAATGGTAATCTGAATTTGTCACTGTAGAAATTCTTTTCAGCATTCTTCAGACCCAGTAAAGCTGTGTGTCTTGGATCTCTTGCAGTTATTTGCTAATTGGCACGATATGGGTTGGTGTAAACCACTCATTGGCAAACTGTGGTCTATGAGACTTTCTGAATGGGAAGCCTAATGAAAAATTACCTGGAATTTTTTTTAGTAATGTGGCCCACCTGATGATGGCCCATGTCTTATGCTGCTTGTTTTTTGAAAAAGGTTGGCCATAACTGTATAAATTAATGTTACCTCTGGTAGTATGCATTAATTGTTGAAGCCATAGCCATGTACAACTTTGCCTTATAGCCTTTCTTTGTACTAACCACATTAAGCTAAAAGACTGTCTGGTCAGCTAACTTAACTGCAGTTAGTAATATATTAGAAGGGATATCAACAGTGATTGTACTGTTAAAACAAAAAGCACTCCAAGTGGAAAAAAATTGAGTACATTACCCAGAATCCTAACACATTGCCATTAAATTCTCCTATAACTTAATATACAATAGCCAAGCTTATTAGTAATTAGTAAGTTCTTACTGAAGAGAACAATACATCTAATCCTGCATTGATTTACATTATTGATGCTCCATAACAAATATATAACTACATATACGGTTGCAAATTTGACAATCTGATATAAGAAAATTACTTGAAAGAAGAGCCCATGTTAGTCACAGTTTAATTATTTCAGGTTCAGCACATGATCATGTCACTTGTTAAACAACTAAAACTCTGAAATCTAATGATATCACTCTAAGAAAGACCATGCATATACATATATTTCTTTACTACCCACAAGGGGCTAAACACAGAGGGGACAAACAAGGACAGACAAACGGGTTAAGTCGATTACATCGACCCCAGTGAACTGGTACTTAATTTATCGACCCCGAAAGGATGAAAGGCAAAGCCTACCTTGGCAGAATTTAAACTCAGAATGTAGCGGCAGACAAAATACCACTAAGCATTTCGCCTGGCGTACTAACGTTTCTGCCAGCTCGCCTTATATGCATATACATAGCTTACCCTGCACTGAAGAGGCTGGTCTTTCTTGTCGCAACCACATTAGAGTGAGGATGGTATTCTTCAATAGATCAAACTTATTCCATTAACCCTTTCGTTACTGTATTCATTTTGAGATGCTCTGTGTTTCTTTCAATTACTTTAAATATAATAAAGAATTTAGTAAAATAACTTAGCTATCATTCAGCTGGTGTTAGGAACCATAAATTGTGACTAAGGTTTGGTGGAAGATTTTAATTCAAAACTTATGAAAACAAGGCATTTATACTCAGAGTCAGAGCCGGTTTCAGCCGGGTTGGTAACAAAAGGGTTAAGCTATATTGCTGTCTTGTGCAGAATTCATTCATCAACATTTCTCAACAAAGCATGACATTATTTTCAAAGGCAGGAAGGGCATCTAGCTATAAAGTATCTGCCTTGACAAACTCCATCTGTTCCATGGAAAAATGGATATTAAAATGATGATGAGTAAAAGAACATCTACCTTGAAAGAAACTTTCCTATCACTATTGATGTTTGTCCATCTCTTTTCTCAGTAATATTTTGCAAAAAATTGCTGAGTCACTATCAGAACTGGAGAAGTTTCAGGTGTGGAAGCAAGGTCTAGAATCGAAGGGCCTCAGAATCAATCTAGCCAAAACCAAAGTCCTAATACGTAGGAAAGTAGACAAGTCACAAACGCCTTCAGGTAGATGGCTCTGCACGATCTGTAAAAAAGGTGTAGGTAGAAACTCTATAAGGTGCACCAAATGCAAGCTATGGACACATAAGAGGTGCAGCAATGTCAAAGGAAGGCTAACTAGGAAAATAGTTTTTGTCTGTGGCAGATGCTCAGGAGCAATAAACACTGAAAATGTGCAGAGACCAACGTCTACCACGTTCCAGGGAGAAAAACTAGAAGTAGTTGATAGCTTCCGCTACCTAGGTGACCAAGTCAGTAGCGGGGGTGGGTGTGCTGAAAGTGTAACTGCTAGAGTAAGAATAGCCTGGGCAAAGTTTAGAGAGCTCTTACCCCTGCTGGTGACAAAAGGCCTCTCGCTCAGAGTAAAAGGCAGACTGTATGATGCATGTGTACATACAGCCATGCTACATGGTAGTGAAACATGGGCTGTGACTGCTGAGGATATGCGTAAGCTTGCAAGAAATGAAGCCAGTATGCTCCGATGGATGTGTAATGTCAGTGTTCATAATCGAGAGTGTAAGTACCTTGAGAGAAAAGTTGGACCTAAGAAGCATCAGTTGTGGTGTGCAAGAGAGACGCCTGCACTGGTATGGGCATGTGACGAGAATGGGTGAAGATAGTTGTGTGCAAAAGTGCCACACTCTAGCAGTTGAGGGAACCTGTGGACGAGGTGGTGAAGCACGACCTTCGAACTTTAGGTCTCACCAAGGAAATGACTAGAGACCGAGACCTATGGAAGTATGCTGTGCGTGAGAAGACCCGGCAAGACCAGTGAGAACAGTCAAAATCAAACCAAACCAAATCAGAAAGCAGAACCAAAATTGAGGCCAATCAACATCAGTGGAAATTGCAGCTGTGGTTAAGCGAACCATCCAATCGTTTGTCCGTTGCCAGCCTCGCCTGGCCCCCGTGCCGTTGGCACGTAAAAGCACCATCCGCTCGTGTCCGTTGCCAGCCTCGCCTGGCCCCCGTGCCAGTAGCACGTAAAAGCACCATCCGTTTGTGTCCGTTGCCAGCCTCGCCTGGCCCCCGTGCCGGTGGCACGTAAAGACACCATCCGTTCGTGACCGTTTGCCAGCTCTGTCTGGCACCTGTGCAGGTGGCACGTAAAAAGCACCCACTACACTCACGGAGTGGTTGGCGTTAGGAAGGGCATCCAGCCGTAGAAACACTGCCAAATCTGACTGGGCCTGATGAAGCCTTCCGGCTTCATAGACCCCAGTTAAACCGTCCAACCCATGCTAGCATGGAAAACGGACGCTAAATGATGATGATGATTATGACCCCAGTCCTTCTCAATATAGTTCATTCTACACTATAGCTACATCATCTCTCTGTCTCTCTTCAAACCAACAAACACATCTTCCTATGACTATATTCGCACACAACTTACTCTCTACATTCTTCCTAACTTAACACTACTGTCATTCTTGCCTTCTTTTCCTACCTTCTGAGATGTTGCATAGTCTCTTAAACAGTCTTTCCTATCAGCAAAATATACCTCTCTAGCTCATCACAGAACATTCATTGAGACTACATCAGACTCAGTATCATACAGCCACTCAAAGACAGACCTTGGATATTTATGAGTCCTTCTGTCGTTTTCTTCCCATGACTTAAACTGTTAGCCAAGTACATCCTCTTTCTAATGCGATCACATCAGAATAATACACAATCTTGTCCATTCTCAACTTCACCACAACATAATTGTTCACAGTCCTGACAGACATGTTAATTGTACCTTGAGTAACAAAACTGTCTTTTTGTTTAATATTTTTGGTTAGTGATTGACTGCTGAATAGTACCATCATTGTTTGGTTGAATACTAGTGAAACTAACTTGAAGCAGCACCATCTTTTTATAGACTTCTAAGTGTTTCACCTATTTTGTTTTAATATCTCTTTCTTCTAAGGCGGCGAGTTGGCAGAATCATTAGCACACTGGATGAAATGCTTAGTGGTATTTCGTCTTCCGGCGAGCTGGCAGAAACGTTAGCACGCCGGGCGAAATGCTTAGCGGTATTTCGTCTGCGTTACGTTGTGAGTTCAAATTCCGCCGAGGTTGACTTTGCCTTTCATCCTTTCGGGGTCGATAAATTAAGTACCAGTTACGCATTGGGGTCCATGTAATCGACTTAATACCTATGTCTGTCCTTGTTTGTCCCCTCTGTGTTTAGCCCCTTGTGGGTAATAAAGAAATAGGTATTTCGTCTTCCGCTACATTTCGAGTTCAAATTCCGCCGAGGTCAACTTTGCCTTTCATCCTTTCGGGGTCGATTAAATAAGTACCAGTCACGCACTGGGGTCGATATAATTGACTTAATCCGTTTTTCTGTCCTTGTTTGTCCTCTCTGTGTTTAGTCCCTTGTGGGTAGTAAAGAAATAGGTATGCCGTTATGTTCTGAGTTCAAATTCTGCCACGGTCGACTTTGTCTTTCATCCTTTTGGGGTCAATAAATTAGGTACCAGTTGTGTACTGGGGTTGATTTTATCAACTGGTCCTCGCTCCAAAAATTTCAAGCCTTGCGCCTTGAGTAGATAAGAATAACTCTTTCTTCTGGCAGGTTGCTCAACTTGCTAGAAATACCAGCCAGATTTCTCTCATATCACTATTATCATCTTAAAAGGAAAAAGGCACATTCAGTAATTTAATCCAAGAAACACAATGTCTGAAATTTGAAAAAAAAAAAAAAAAGAAAATTGCATGGTCATGGTTGGAATGCTTTTCATCATAGGTCTAATTGACCAGGACTGATCTGAAATTAACTGCCAGTTTATGTGCGTGTACACACATGTACACATACACACATTCTTGTGTAGTCCTCATCTTTCATATTCGAAATGTCTGCACACTATTTGCTGCACCACAATTTCATTTTGTAGGTTTTGTTATTTTCCATCTGCATCACTTACGTTGGTCATGTTTTAGTGAATGACCATCATCATTATCATCATCGTTTAACGTCCGCTTTCCATGCTAGCATGGGTTGGACGGTTCAACTGGGGTCTGGCGAGCCCGAAGGCTGCACCAGGCCACTCAGATCTGGCAGTGTTTCTACAGCTGGATGCCCTTCCTAACGCCAACCACTCCGAGAGTGTAGTGGGTGATCTTATGTGCCACCAACACAGGTGCCAGACGAGGCTGGCAGACGGCCACGCTCGGATGGTGTTTTTTATGTGCCACCGACACAGGTGCCAGATGAGGCTGGCAGACGACCATGAACATCGCATAATCTCATTATCATCTTCCCTTTATATATCTGCAGTATTGTGCCTATGTGAAGTCCTATTTTTTAATGCTGGTCAATGGATTAAGTGCTGATGAAGGACACTAACTCCTCAAAAACTCTCTGACCATGTTCCAATGGGGGAAAAGTCAGAAATAGATAGCAGAATTGATAGAGTGCTGGACAAAATACTTTGTTGTATTTAGTTAAGTTCCCTTACATTCTGAGTTCAAATCCTACTGTAGTCAACTTTGTCTTTCACTCTTCTGAGGCCAATAAAATGAACTGCCAGTCAAATACAGGGTGGGCTGATGGATCAGCCTAATCACCAATACTCTCTTTTCTTTTATTTGTTTCAGTCATTGGACTGTGGCCATGCTGGAGCACTGCCTTGAAGGGTTTTTAGTCAAACAAATTGACCCCTGGCCTAGTACTTATTCTATCACTCTGTTCTTCTGAACTGCTAAGTTGCAGGGATGTAAACAGACACAAAGGCACACACACATAGATATATACATATATTTTTTTCATCTTTGTTGCCGTACTCATTTGCTAGCTTTCTTACAAAGGGGTCTAATGCTCTTAGCTTAATCCTTTTTGGGGACAACCAGATTGCACCATCTCTAGTGTACCTGTCTGAAATGGTCGTGACTTCTGGTATTTGACTGATGAAAGAAAGCCAAGAATGACCCGTCTTTTTTGCCTGTCCTTCTAATTGTTGTTTCTCTTGTTCACCTTAGTGTTGTCTGTCTGTCTGAACATTTTAATGCCCTCTATTACGTTTTTGTTCCATTTATATATATATACATACACACACACATATATATTTGTGTATACACACACACACACACACACACACACACATATATATATATATATATATATATATATATATATATATACACACACACACACACACACATACACACAATAGGTTTCTTTCAGTTTCTGTCTACCAAATCCACTCTCAAGGCATTGTCGGCCTGTGGCTAAAGTAGAAGATACTTGTCCGAGGTGCCATGCAGTGGGACTGAACCCAGAACCATGTGGTTGGGAAGAAAGCTTGTTACCACACATCATTATTATTTTTACTTTTAAGGTGGTGAGCTGACAGCATCGTTAGTGTATCAGACAAAATGCTTAGCAGCATTTCTGCTGAGGTCAACAATGCTTTCCATCCTTTCCGGGTCTATAAAATAAGTACTGGTTGAGCAATGGGGCTGATGTATTTAACTAACACCCTCCCACTAAAATTTCTGACCTTGTGCCAAAATTGGAAAGTATTATTATTATAATTATTTTGCAGTAATGATTCCTAACATTGGCACAGGGCCATAAATTCAGAGAAGATATTGTAGAAATTATTTTGATGTTTGGCCTTGTGCCTATGAAAGAAATCATTATTATTTTTAATATTGGAGTGGCAAAAACAACAGTGTAGAGGACTGAATATGGTAGAATGCTTTAGGTTTTTAATTGCATTCTATAATTTACATTCAACCTGGGCTGATTTTAAGCATGCAATAATCATCATTGTTTAATGTCTGTGTTCCATGCTGGCATGGGTTGGACAGTTTGACAGGATCAGATATGTCCAAGGATTGCATTGTGCTCTAGAGTCTGTTGTGGCATGGTTTCTATGGCTACATGCCCTACATAATGCCAACCAATTTATTGCCCGGACTAGGTGCTTTTTCCATGCCACCTATACTTTTGATGTTGCCATGCAGCTCACAAAACTACAAACCCTGGGTGGGGGTGGCGTCAGTTTCATGCTAGTGGGGGCAGTGCAGGTTGTTGAAGAGGATCTATATGGCTACTCATGAACTTGAAAAACTGAGAAAAGGAAACAAGCAGAGTCAGTAGGAGCAGCAATAACAGGACCCGTGGTCACTGTTTTCAGAGTGCCACTAGTTGCAGCTCCAAGGACGATCCAAAATTTTGCCTCGTCCTCAATCCCAAGGACCAATCACCAAGAAGTATCACCCAAAAGTCTTGCAACAAAGAGATGAACAGGAAACAGGCAAAGTGTAGGAGAGAATAGAAAGTGGAGTAGTCCTCCCCCTCACGAATATATATATATTTAAACTTAAGAAAATGCTTGAAGAATATCCACAGTGAACACATCTCTATAAACTTCAGTCCTTCATAAAGCAAATGAACTGTTGGATGGGTTATGTAGCCTATTAGAACATTTATGGAAAGAGTTAGTGCTAATTTACTGAGAGATGGGCTCTAATTATGTAGGGTGACTAAGGAGAAGATAAATCTATTATATAAAATCCGTTCTGTCTGTCTGTGTGTGGGTCTTCTAGGATCTTGGGCATCCTCCATCCGATTGCGCTCAAATTTGATATATAGATACCAGGGCGTGTATAAGTCTTGAAAAAATTACAAAAATTGATTCCAGTTGAGAATGCGATCGATAAAGCCATGGGAACGTGCGTTTGTACGCACAAGTACATCAGCTGTTGCGATCGATACTACGCGTACATGAGAAAAATGCACGTGCAGTTTGCGCAAAAACAACGGCTGGCTTGAAATAATGCCACAAAATGGGACGGTTGGACAAGTTGTTTTGAGAAAATTTGGTTTAAATGTTTGACAACTCAGCACCATCCATTGGACGGGGAGCATTTTGTTACTTATAAAAGCACTTTTGCATACAATGCAAAACTGTACATAAATCACACCAGAGACATAAGACCCTTTTCTTTGCTGGAATTGCTCACTTGCATTTTCAAAACAGAGTATTCAATATCTGGATGAAGTGCAAGGATGAGTCAATGATGATCAAAATTGTGGGGAGCTCTGATCTGACACAGGAGGTTCTATGATTTCTTCAAATTATACCTCCTTTACTTCTTAGTATCCAGATTAAACTGTAATTTAACTCTTATTTATTGACATTGTTTTGTATTAATCAGACATTATCTTATACCTTCAAGAGATTTTGATGATGTAATTGTATATTTTATGAATGATATTGTAAGGGTGGTGTGAGAGACCTAACCTGGTTGGTTTGAACATAAAACGGATAGAACATTTTGGCCAGTTTAAACACTAAAGGGTTAACAAACTCCATCTGAACAATGCAAACAGGAAATATGGGTGCTAAAATGTATTTCTTTACTTCCCACAAGGGGCTAAACACAGAGGAGACAAACAAGGACAGACAAAGGGATTAAGTCGATTACACCGACCCCAGTTGGAAACTGGTACTTGATTTATCGACCCCGAAAGGATGAAAGGTAAAGTTGACCTTGGCGGAATTTGAACTCAGAACGTAACGGCAGACGAAATATGGCTACGCATTTCGCCTGGCATGCTAACGTTTCTGCCAGCTCTAAAATGATGACTGATTGGTGTGTAGTCACTCACAAACATTTTTCAGCCCCTGGCCTATATGTGTGCTGTGTCTCTTCTAATTGCTTTTTTCTACAATGGCCTCTACTCCTGGTTAGCTGGTCTTATGTCACTTTCACCAATGTTGTCTGGACTCAGTTATTCTTCTCATGATTGATGTTGTATCTAATACTCCAATTCCTTCCCTGCACATGTCTATCTTGCAACCATCAACTTGACCCTCTTATAACTGCTAATCTCTCATTAACTGGCACAATTCTATTCCCTCCTTCCAGCTGAGGGGTTTTTTGTCTTGCAAGTTACTTGGTGTCCCTGTCGGTGCTGGTACCACATAATAACCACTGATGGTGTTATGTAGAAAGCACCCGGTACACTCTGTAAAGTTACTGGCATTAGGAGGAGCATCCAGCCCTAGAGATTTTGCCAAAACAGACAGTGGAGCCTGGTGTGGCTCTCTGTGTTATCAACTCCTCTCAAACTGTCCCACCTATGCCAACATGGAAAATGGACATTAAATGATGACGATAATGATGGAAAATATATATATTCTCTTTTCTCTTTTACTTGTTTCAGTCATTTGACTGCGGCCATGCTGGAGCACCGCCTTTAGTCGAGCAAATCGACCCCGGGACTTATTCTTTGTAAGCCCAGTACTTATTCTATCGGTCTCTTTTGCCAAAATGCTAAGTGACGGGGACGTAAACACACCAGCATCGGTTGTCAAGCAATGCTAGAGGGACAAACACAGACACACAAACATATACATACACATACATATATATATATACATATATACGACAGGCTTCTTTCAGTTTCCGTCTACCAAATCCACTCACAAGGCATTGGTCGGCCCGGGGCTATAGCAGAAGACATTTGCCCAAGATGCCACGCAGTGGGACTGAACCCAGAACCATGTGGCTGGTTAGCAAGCTACTTACCACACAGCCATTTAATTTTTTGTGCGTTATTTTGAATTTAAAAATACTGTTTTAAAATATTGTGTAATACCTTTATTCTACCCATCATTTTGTTATATAATTTTATTTTTATTGTTTGTCATCTCCACATATTTTGTTATATCTTTTGTATACACATGTTACCGTTGGGGGACTGGTGGCAAAAACAATGAAAGAACTATTTAAATGAAAATGAATTGCATTCAGATTTTGTTTGGAATCATCCACATAGGTTTCTAATGTCCTAGGAGGATGCATAAGCATCGCAAAGTCCCCCTTCCTCATCTATAATTAAAAGTAGTATTACTATAGTTTTCCTAGAATAATGTAGATTTTAAAAATAGTTCTTTCATGTTTGTTTGTTTTTTTCTATCTTTGTGAATTGTTGTGTACGTTTCCTCCACAACTAAAATAGCATTACTAACTATATCAAATAAAATTAGGCGGCAATAGAGCTCATATCGCCATTATTCAGACAGCTTTGACTAATTGTTGTTATAATAATAATAATAATAAGAAGAATAACAACAACAACCAGCATAATAGTTACTTCAATCCTCCAGACAGGATCAACAATGGTTCATTTATTTATTTATTTACTTGCATTGACGGCTGCGCACTAGTTCACTGCAGCGACGGGACATGCATTCTATATATTACAGCTATAATATCTATGTGGGTGGGTTTCTGTATATATATATTTTTATGTATTTATAGGAGTGGCTGTGTGGTAAGTAGCTTGCTAACCAACCACATGGTTCCGGGTTCAGTCCCACTGCGTGCCATCTTGGGCAAGTGTCTTCTACTATAGCCCCGGGCCGACCAATGCCTTGTGAGTGGATTTGGCAGACGGAAACTGAAAGAAGCCTGTCGTATATATATATATATATATATATATGTGTATGTGTGTGTGTTTGCCCCCTAGTATTGCTTGACAACCGATGCTGGTGTGTTTACGTCCCCGTCACTTAGCGGTTCGGCAAAAAGAGACCGATAGAATAAGTACTGGGCTTACAAAAAGAATAAGTCCCAGGATCGATTTGCTCGACTAAAGGCGGTGCTCCAGCATAGCCGCAGTCAAATGACTGAAACAAGTAAAAGAGTAAAGAGTAATATAATATTTATATATTAGTTTATTCAAAGATAAAGCTTCACATTAAGCAAATATATATTGCTGAATGCACACTTTTGTACACTTGAATGCACACGTGCATGTATGTGGTAATCTTTATTGCAAATCCTCCATTCAAGTGTATGAAAACATTTAGGTGTGGTATACAATCACACTACATATAGTCATTAGATTCTACAGGCTTTTACTTTATTTCTCCAATAAAAAGGCAAATCTTAATTACTTGAAGTCTTTGCATATAGTATTTAACGCATCATCCCTTAACTTATTTATCTATTTCTTTCTGCTAATTATACTGGCTAATAGTCATTTGTAATTCCCTTTTTATACATAAAATATTTTTCACCTGTTGAAGCAGGTTTTTTTTTTGTATTGCCCAGTTCAGTGATATTTTTCTATAAAACGAACAGATGTATATATTGTTCTATGCATATATATGCACACTTACATATTATATTTGTCAATATATTGTTAAGCAGTATTCTTATGAAGTTTATAATGAGAGTTTTTATGTACCTGTGTGTGTCTGAGAGAGGGTATGTTTCTTGACAGATTGTTTATACTAACTGGAAAAGGAGAAATCAATACATAAAAACAAGTGCTTGTCATCATCATCATTGTTTAACGTCCGTTTTCCGTGCTAGCACGGGTTGGACGGTTCGACCGGGGTCTGGGGAGCCAGGGGCTGCTCCAGGCTCCAGTCTGATCTGGCAGTGTTTCTACAGCTGGATGCCCTTCCTAACGCCAACCACTCCACGAGTGTAGTGGGTGCTTTTTACGTGCCACCTGCACAGGTGCCAGAAGAGTCTGGCATCGGCCACGATCGGTTGGTGCTTTTTATGTGCCACCTGCACAGAAGCCAAAAGAAATTATATGACTGTGTGGTCAAATGTTGGTTACCAAAATCTCAGGATAATAAATAGATGGAAACTGTATGGAAGCCTTTGGAATGGATTGTATCAATAATTCGACGATCAAGTCTTGCCACACACACACACACACACACTGATCATGCTGATGATTACATTAAAGATTTGCATGTCTGTAGATATTCCAACAACTGAATACTCGTCTTCATAAACAATGTAGTTCCATTTACTCTGGTTCTCATAGCTGAGTCTGTTGAAGGTTTAGAGAAGAACTTCCAGATCTGGAAGCAAAACCGAGTAAACTCAGCAAAGAGGGAAGTCATAGGAAAGAGGACAGGCCCTGCTACCTTTTGGAAATTGTTGTGCTCAGTAGGTAGAAATTCCATGCGATGTACCTGGTGTAAACTTTGAATGCACAATAGCTGTTATGGGATCAGAGGCAGGTTGACTGTTAAGGTAAAACTTTGTATGTGGCAAGATACACAGGAGTTATTAGTACTCTCTCTCTCTTTACTTGTTTCAGTCATTTGACTGCGGCCATGCTGGAGCACTGCCTTTAGTCGAGCAAATCGACCCCAGGGCTTATTCTTTGTAAGCCTAGTACTTATTCTATCGGTCTCTTTTGCTGAACTGCTAAGTTACATAAACACACCAGCATCGGTTGTCAAGCAATGTTGAGGGGACAAACACATATATATAGATACATATATACAACGGGCTTCTATCAGTTTCCGTCTACCAAATCCACTGACAAGGCTTTGGTCGGCCTGAGGCTATAGTAGTATGAATACATTTGAAAAACATTTCTTCAAACACTTGGAAAACTCACTACAAGTTGTTGATAACTTTTGTTACGTCAGTGGCCTATTTAGAAGTTGAGGTGAGTATACTCAAAGTATAGTGACCACTGTAAGAACAGAGTGGAGGAAGTTTAACCCTTTAGTGTTTAAACTGGCCATATCTGGTCCAAATATTCTATATGTTTTATATTCAAACTGGCAATATCTAGCCTCTCACACCTAACCTACAATGTCATTCTAAATATAAACAATCACATCATTGAAACCTCAAAGCTATAAGATAATGCATGATTAATTCAAAACACGTGGGCATGGCTGTGTGGTTAGGGAGCTTGCTTCCTAGCAACATGGTTTCGGGTTCAGTCCCACTGCGTGGCACTTTGGGTAGGTGTCTTCCACTATAGCCTCGAGCCGACCAGAGCTTTGTGATTGAATTCGATAGGTGGAAGTTACTGCCGTGTGTGTACATGTGCGTGTAGGTGCTTGTGCCTCTCCGAAAAGAGAGGGAATTTGAGTGAAAAAGTATTACATTTAACAGAGTAATCTGAACACTAATGGGTTAAGAAGCTATTACCTTTGATGGTAGGACGTGGTTGCTCTCTCCTTGTATAATGCTTGTGTACAAAGTACAATAGTGTATGGTACTGAGAGTGAGATGTTAGCCTTGAATGCAGAGAATTTAAGATTAGATAGAAATAAAGCGCTGTGCTCGGCTGACAGTAATATTAGCATACAGTGAACAACAAACTACAAATGAGCTGAGAGAAAAACATAGGGTGTGAGAGGGATTAGATGTGTGCAAGAGAGAAAATATTCTGCTGTAATGAGTACGAGATGTATATGAAAGACAGCAGTAGATGCAACCTGTGTAAAAAGGTGACCTGGGATGAAGTGATGAAGATTGATCTCAAGATGCTGAGTTTTACAAAAAGTTGGTGACGTAGTGCTGAAGAAGACCTGACAGCAGATGCAGATATGGAAAGATGAATGCTAAAATGGTGATAGTGGTGAAGATTGGGACATGTATCTACATTTAGTCTGTTGCTCTATGTTTCTGTTAAATCACCATTTTCTCCCCTGTCCCTTGCTCTTTGATGACCCCCTTTTATCTGTTGCTCACCTTCTCTCATTCTATGCCATGCTATTCATGTAATGATAGTATTGGATCATCATCATCGTTTAACATCCGTTCTCCATGCTAGCATGGGTTGGACGGTTCGACCGGGGATCTGGGAAGCCAGAAAGCTGCACCAGGCTCCGGTCTTATCTGGCAAAGTTTCTACAGCTGGATGCCCTTCCTAACGCCAACCACTCCGTGAGTGTAGTGGGTGCTTTTTACGTGCCACCTGCACTGGAGCCAGGCGAGGCTGGCATCGGCCACGGTCGGATTGGTGCATTTTACGTGCCACATGCACAGAAGCCAGTCGAGGCGGCACTGGCTTCGGCCACGATTCGGATGGTGCTTTTTACGTGCCACCTGCACGGAAGCCAGTCGAGGCGGCACTGGCTTCGGGCACGATTCGGATGGTGCTTTTTACGTGCCACCGACACGGATCAATCCATATTTAATATCCCCACCTCTTCTCTCTTCCTCTTTCTTATTTCAATACCTGTGTAATGAAAGAGTGCATTGGATCAGTTAGTATTTGATATTCACCATCACCATCCTGTACTGCTAGCCATCTCTCCCTCACTTCCAGGTCGTTATTGATCTTCATATTACCATCACCCATTTCCTCATCTATCCAATCCCTTGATCCCTTACCAACAAACATGTAACTGCTATCACTGCCCCACTCCCTTTACACTGTGACATTACTGTTTCTTTTCCATTACTCCTTATAGCACCTTTTCTTATACACCAATGTTTGGAGTATTGAATCTTTCATTTGTATCATCATCATCATCATTGTTTAACGTCCGTTTTCCGCGCTAGCACGGGTTGGACGGAAAATTGTTGTACTTAGGGCTAAGCACTCTAGAGATAAGTGTACCCCTTAACGTAGTTCTCGGGGAGATTCGGCGTGACAAGGCTGGCTCCCGCTGAAGTACAGGTACAACAGAAACAGGAAGAGAAAGTTGTGGTGAAAGAGTACAGCAGGGTTCACCACCACCCCCTGCCAGAGCCTCGTGGAGCTTTTAGGTGTCTTCGCTCAATAAACACTCACAACGCCCGGTCTGGGAATCGAAACCGCGATCCTGCGACCGCGAGTCCGCTACCCTAACTACTGGGCCATTTGCACCTCCACTATAATGGAATCAAATTCACACTGTTGTTCTAGAGACCATATATGTAATGATTGCAGTTGTTTCTGATAGTTTAAGTTTCTAACTTGCTTTTATTTACTGCATGAAAGATTTCTACAATTTCTCCAGTTAACAGATCAGACTTGACTTAGTATATCAGGCCTTTGTGCCTGGTCTAGTTAGTTCAATCTACAGGTTATTTCCAGAAGGTTAACATCGCTGTAAGTGAAAGTATAGCACTGTGGTTTCCATTACTTCTAATTCTACTACCTTCCAGTCCTCTTGGCCAGGTTATTTCCAGAAGGTTAACATCGGTGTTAAGTTTCTGTAAGTGAAAATTTTTCTACCAGAATTGACAGACCACTGGATGTGTTTGGAGAAAGATTACTTTGCAAACAGCTGTAGCTACATTACTAACGCTTTTTTTTTTAATTTGTACAGTTTTCTGTCTGTAAGCGAGACCATGCCATTTTGTGACTTCTTATTTGCCAATTAGTATGTACTTTTTTAATGGCTTAGTCAGAAAAGGAAGGGCAATAATCATGACCCTTTTCAGGGCTGTTATTTCTAATAAGTCTGGTAATCTGGTAGGAGCTCTATTGTTGGCTCAACTTCTGCATATTTGTTGTGTTTTGCTCAAGAACACAACACATTACTGACTGATGTATAATTTGAAGCCTTACTATTATTTCCTATTTGACAGAGTGTTTTGAGTAGGGTTGGGAGAAAGAGTTGAAGGAAGTGTGGTAGGGGACAAGATTTTAAGATAATTAAATGCAATGAAACAAGGTGCAGCTTATAAGATCAGATCAAATACTACCATAGCGGTGGCAAAAGATAGGTCAGATTGAGTGCTTATCATGCGGGCCACAGCTCATCATTATTGGTTTAATTTCTGTGTTTCTATGTAGGCTTTGTTTAGATGGGTCTGCGGTACAGCGTATTAACTTTTGTCATAATCCTTTGTTAATTTCTATCTTGTGTCTTCCTCAGACACACATTGCCTCTATTTTCAGCACAATTGTATTTAGCATCCCTTTCTTGTCCATTTATATTACATGCCCACACCAATACATCATGCATCAGCTGATGTCTTTGGAGCCAGCTGTTCTCTCAGCCCTCACACATTGATAGTATATAAGAAGTAGGATGGTGTTGAGCACTGAATTATTATTTGAGGGTCAATCTATGTACATGTGTAGTGTGTAATATTCTGAAGAGAAACAGTAATATCTCTTACTCTTTTTACTCTTTTACTTGTTTCAGTCATTTGACTGCGGCCATGCTGGAGCACCTCCTTTAGTCAAGCAAATCGACCCCGGGACTTATTCTTTGTAAGCCCAGTACTTATTCTATCAGTCTCTTTTGCCGAACCACTAAGTGATGGGGACGTAAACACACCAGCATCAGTTGTCAAGCAATGCTAGGGGGACAAACACAGATACACAAACGTATACACACACGCATACATATATACATATATACGACAGGCTTCTTTCAGTTTCTGTCTACCAAATCCACTCACAAGGCATTGGTCGGCCCGGGGCTATAGCAGAAGACACTTGCCCAAGATGCCACGCAATGGGACTGAACCTGGAACCATGTAGTTGGTTAGCAAGCTACTTACCACACAGCCACTCCTACACCTATATATTTATTATAATGCAAAATATCTAGAGAGGGATGCAATAGTTATTTACTGCATAGTATGATCAAATGGTTAAGAAATTCATTTTGCAACCATGTGATCCAAGGCATCTTGAGCAAGCATCATTTTCTAAATACTTGGTCTAACTCATACATTGTAAGTAAAATGGGGGTGGATGGAAACTGTTTAGAAGCCTGTTGGATGGATTGTGGTTGTAATTCAAAAAGTACTAATTGTCATACTAATTGTGCCTGAGAATTACACTAACAGTAAATATGTCCAGAATGCTTGACCATTTGTACATTGATTCAGGAGCAAGTTATTCAGTTGACCAAACAATGGAACCCTCGTTGTTATAGTGACCAAATGTTCATGTCGCACATTAGCTCACTCTCTCCATCAAATCAACATTATCTGAACAGGTGATCGCAGAGCTATGTGAGATGAAGTGTTTTGCTCAAGAACACAACACACCACTTGGTCTAGGAATTGAAATCACAATCACTAGATTGTGAGTGCAACATCCTAACCACTAGGCCATGTGCCCTTACACACACACACACACACACACAATTACCTAATTGATTATTCAATTATCAGAAAGATTTCTTACTCATTAGCCAATTAACCCCTTACCCAACAATTATTTTGAAAATAAATGTATTTTTTCAGACATATTTTTTAATTGTTTTATTTGACTATGTTTTGAATGGTAATTTCGAGGTATATTTCAAACCTTATTTATTATGAATTTTAATTCAATAATATTGATTTTAAATTACCGCTTTGGGCAGAAACGAGTTAACCCGTTTTTTTTCATAAATCATATTACTTCTACAAAAAATCATGTTATTTTATTTGGTTATCGACATGGTGGGGTTATAATATAAAGGTATAAAAAAAAAACAACGTAAAAACAAAGTGAATACTTCTATTCATAAAAGGTGCCTTCCAACCCTTCGACTGTCTCCAGGTGACTAAATCATACTCGGTCTTCAATGCCTTACTCAAGCGAAAGGTGGCAGAAATCGTCACTGCCAGACGTATAAAGTGAGCGAATATACTCGCATATGTCAAAAAAGAGTTTATAATAGACAAAGGAACTCGTTTGCTGTCGATTTTGGCGAGTCTATCTTTTGACGAGTTAACTCGCCAGAGATAGAAAAAAAACGATTTCGGTCAAAACGCATATATTCGTTTCTGCCGGGTAAGGGGTTAAGAAATTAAATGTAATAAATCAGTTAAATTGTAAAGAAATGCTTAGAGCAGTTAACTATTAATAATGGGTCCACAACCACGTTAAAAGGTGACTGAGGATTAGAAATACCTAGACTGGCATGAAATAAGGGACAATCTGTTGCAGATCTTAAATAGCTGCACTCAGAACGGGCAGAAACATTAGCACGCCAGGTGAAATGCTTGGCAGTGTTTCATCTGTCTTTACATTCTGGGTTCAAATTCAGCTGAAGTCAATTTTGCCTTTCATCCTTTCGGGGTTGATAAATTAAGTACCAGTTGCATATTGGAGTTGATTATATCAACTGGCCCCCTCCCCAAAAATTTCGGGCTTTGTGCCTAGAGTAGAAAGTCTGGTTGATTGCATTTTCCTCGCTAAAAAGAACAAAAAGGTCATATCATTTGTTGTGCATGCAGTTAGTAGGAAGTGGATAGCTTTTATCAATGTCTTTTACTATCACAAATTACTCGACTGTGAAGGAGATTTGGAACCTGTTGTCTGTCAGAAACATTGGAGCACAACAGAAAGTTGTTGAAAAATTTGATCACATGACCCATGTAGCCAGTATATCTAGCAATTTATTTTAACTTGCCAACACTGCCACATTAATCTGCCATATTTTTGTTAGTTTGTAAATGGCTGGCTGAATGTTTATTATTCCATTGGTCCTGTTGTCCAATCATATCTTCTTACCTAGTCTTCCTCGTCAGCTGCCTGTGATCAAGAGACTCACATATTACAGTAATGTCGCATGCATAATATATGTCTTTTCCTATCTTAACTTCCTTTTTAGTTTATCTGCACTATCTAGACTATTAAAATTATTTTTCTTTCAGCATTTCAGCCCAGCTACATTCATTTCTCTAGTACATGTTACCGGTGTGGAGGCGCAATGGCCCAGTGGTTAGGGCAGCGGACTCGCGGTCGTAGGATCGCGGTTTCGATTCCCAGACCGGGCGTTGTGAGTGTTTCATCATCATCATCATCATCGTTTAGCGTCCGTTTTCCATGCTAAACGATGATGATGATGATGAAACACTCACAACGCCCGGTCTGGGAATCAAAACCGCGATCCTACGACCGCGAGTCCGCTGCCCTAGTTTATTGAGTGAAAACACCTAAAAGCTCCACGAGGCTCCGGCAGGGGATGGTGGTGATCCCTGCTGTACTCTTTCGCCACGACTTTCTCTCACTCTTACTTCCTGTTTCTGTTGTACCTGTATTTCAAAGGGCCGGCCTTGTCACTCTCTGTGTCACGCTGAATATCCCCGAGAACTACGTTAAGGGTACACGTGTCTGTGGAGTGCTCAGCCACTTACACGTTAATTTCATGAGCAGGCTGTTCCGTTGATTCGGATCAACCGGAACCCTCGTCTTCGGAACCGACGGAGTGCTTCCACCACATGTTACCGGTAGATGATGCAGGGCTCCTGTTTTACTTGCTGCTGGCCATAGACTCTGTATCAATAACCTGCTCATATTTTATAATAATGTCACAAATTGATTTACTGTTGTAGGGCAATTCCAAGTCGGTTCTGATCCAACAGAATTATAGAACACAGGTAGTCAGTCGAACACCTTTTTTTTATAGGTGTAGGCATGGCTGTGTGGGTGAGAACTTCATTTCCCAGCCACATGTGTGGCACCTTGGGCAAGTATCTTCTACTACAACCTCATACCAACCAAAGCCTTCTGAGTGGATTTGGTAGATGGAAACTGAAAGAAGCCTGTCGCGTATATGTGTGTGTGTCTTTGTGTCTGTTTGTCCCCCCCACTTCTTGACAACTGGTTCTGGTGTGTTCTTGTTCCTGTAACTTAGCAGTTCGGCGAAAGAGAGCAATAAAATAAGCACCAGGCTTTAAAAATAAATATTGGGGTCAATTCATTCAACTAAAGATACTCCAAGGCAGTACCCCAGCATGGCCACAGTCTAATGACTGAAACAAGTAAAAGGTAAAAGACATATATATATATATATATATATAACTAGCAGTGTCACCCGGCGTTGCTCGGATTTGTAAGGGAAATAACTATATAAGCATTTTTAGAGAGTTATAGCCAAAAAATAGCAAAAAAAATGCATTAAAAATGGAAAAAAAATTATGGTAAACTTTTTTTTTTTTTTAATCGTTGACTCATCGTAGACATTTTTAGAGAGTTACTTCCCTTATATAATAGCGAAAAAAATGCATTAAAATGGGGAAAAAATGATGATAAATTTTTTTTTAAATCGTAGACTCATCATAGACGCGCACTAATACCCAGAAGGGCTTGATATGAATCACGACTATAAGGTACCCGGTTTTGGTTAAACTGCACCGCAAAATGTGGGAGTAGTTAGGAATCTAAATCGTAGGAGACAGACACACAACCTTACTTTTATATATAAAGATTTATTTACACACTTCTGCCCATGTACCTAAGAATGATGCTGGATATCTCATTATGCAGTTGTTAATTGTATGAGGCACAGTGTCACAGTTAGTACATGTTTTATTCTCATTGTCTAAGATCATTTCCATATGCCTATTGTTCAAACCCTAATCAGCCTTGACTGAGTAGACCTCAGATCAACTGTATTTAACCCTTTAGCATTTAAACTGGCCATATCCGGCCAAAAGTATTCTGCCTGTTTTATGTTCAAACTGGTCAGATCTGGCTTCTCACACCAACCTTACAATATCGTTTTAAAAATTAACAGTTGCCCCATCAAAATCTCAAACCCACAAGATAATGCATGATTAGTTCAAAACAATGTAAATGAAGAAGCATTAATTTTGGCAGAATAATGCAAACACTAAAGGGTTAAACTGTGACCATCCCATAGTGGCCACTGCAAAGTGGGTTAAGTGGTTGACTCAGAACATGATAGTTGCCATTCTACTACACTTTCATGGTGTTCATCTCAGTATAGTGTTTAGGGCAGATGCTATTTGATGCTTTTATTGTTTTTTGTGTTCTTTTCTGCTTATCTGGACTGAATGAGGGGGTTAATGTTTTTAGGATTGTATTGCAGATGTATCTAAACTGAGGGGGTGGGATATTTTGAACTGTTAAGGATATGTCCAGTTGATGTACCACCAAGGTCTGTGAGAGTTGAAGTATACTACAATAGCAAACTGTGCCTCAGTTGTTTAGATAAGCATTTTTGTTTGTTTGTGTGTGTATGATGCTTGACTCCAGCTCATTCATAACCATTTCTAACAATACACAGCTTATGTGTTCCAATTAATTTTCAAAACAGCCAAGGATTTGAAGATGGATTTTATGATTTTTTTTTTTTTTTTTTTTTTTTCTTCATTATATTAAGATAGTGTTTGGATTACACTTTCACTAAAGGTTCTTGCACATGGAACTTTTATCTTCTGAAATATTGTGTTAGCATTGGCTGTTAAGGGCTGATTTAACCCTTTAGTGTTCAGATTATTCTCTCAAATGTGATGTTTATTTATTTATATTGTTTTGAATTAATCATGTACTATCTTGTAGTTTAGAGATTACAGTGATGTAATTTTTTTAGTTTTAGAATGACATGGTAGGGCTGAGGTAAGAGGTGAGCTCTGGTCACTTTCAATATAAAACAGGTTAAATACTCTGGCCGGATATGGCCGGTTTGAATGCTAAAGGGTTAAGATGCGATGTTAACATGGGGTTGTTAATATAATTCCAAGTTAATATGTTTGGCTAGGTTGGTAACAGTGGGACTAGGGGCAGCCTCTGGTAAATTCATATTGAAAGGGCTCCTACTAAGCATAACTACCAACCTTTGCAGTGAGTTGGCTATAGTGAGTATTACTCTGCTCTTAGTTTTCTTTACCTTCCAAACATTGTACTTGGGCTCCCTCTGCTAAATTTTAAGAGGTGGAAGTTAGTAGCAGGGACCAGGTTCAACTAAATTGAAATACAACCTAAAGTTGAGTCTCCTGGATTTTTGTTTGCTTGTTTTGCATGTAAAAAGCACCATCCGTTCGTGGCCGTTGCCAGCGCCGCCCTGACTGGCCTCGTGCCGGTGGCACGTAAAAAGTACCATCCGTTCGTGGCCGTTGCCAGCCTCGCCTGGAACCACCATCCGTTTATGGCCGTTGCCAGCACCGCCCCGACTGGCCCCGTGCCGGTGGCACGTAAAATGCACCATCTGTCCGTGGCCGTTTGCCAGCCTCGCCTGGCACCTGTGCGGATGGCAAGTAAAAAGCACCCATAACACTCACGGAGTGGTTGGCGTTAGGAAGGGCATCCAGCTGTAGAATCACTGCCAGATCAGACTGGGCCTGGTGCAGCCTCCTGGCTTCACAGACCCCAGTAGAACCGTCCAACCCATGCTAGCATGGAAAACGGACGCTAAACGATGATGATGATGATGTGTTGTTACTCAGATTCTCAATCAAAATCCTGGTGAAGAGGTTTCAATAGCTTAACATCAGTGTGGTTAGCTGCAGAAAATACATTTATGACCAATATCAATCATCTCTAGCAGTTACTGTGTAAGGGAATTGCATATTCCCGTAGAACAGATTATAACTACAGATTTGAGTTAACAGCCAGAAACACATCTATTATAAATAAGAATAATGTATTATCTATTTGACAGAAGATCAGTTTGTATGTATGGGGAAGTATTATTTGCTTGACAATACTGTATTTCAGACGTCTACAGATTATATAATGATGATGAATTAATAAAATATGTGGTCGATATGTACTGCTATCCACTATTTAGTGAATTAATGAACATCAGGGACCAATGTGATGTATTGCTGAAGAATAGTAGGGAACCAGCACAATATATCAATGTAGTACATTGTAGAATATTAGGGAGCAGTATAATATATATCACAGTATAACATTGAGAAGTCAGACAATATAACGTTGTTGTACATAAACGAAATTTAAACAAAATTTAGGGATCTTTACCTTTTGACCGACAGATTTAAAAAATAATTTTTCGTAACTAAACACTTTCAAACTTCGGCCACTGGTAGAATGTTTCATATAAAACATCTTTTACTTTTAGTGTTTTTGAGAAAAGCTTATATTTAGGAAGTTATTTCATGTTAAAGTTGTAGTATTTCAGTAATTTCAACCAATCAATGACACGTATTCAGCTGAATAAAATGACTGCCGTTGTTTGTCGACAACAACTATCGGTGGTGTATTTTTCGTTTGTCACTGTTATTTATGACATCGTTCGTGCATTTGTACTGGTTTTAGCTTTAAGGTTTTGGAGTTAGGGTTATGGTTTTAGGGTAAGGATTAGGGTTGTCAACAGTGACAAACGAAATATACACCACCAGAAGTTCTTGTTAACAAACAACAGCAGTCATTTTATTCAGCTGAATACACATCATTGATTGGTTGAAATTACCGAAATGCTACAACTTTAACGTGAAATAACTTCCTAACTATAAGCTTTTCTCAAAAACGCTAAGAGTAAAAGATGTTTTATATGACACATTCTACCAGTGGCCGAAGTTTGAAAGTGTTTAGTTACAAAAAATTATTTTTTAAATCTGTCAGTCAAAAGATAAAGATCCCACTATTAACCACTATGTTGCAGACATAGACCTACAACTGACTTAACCCTTTAGTATTTAAATTGGCCATATCAGGTCCTAATATTTTATCTGTTCTGTGCTTAAACTGGCTAGATCCAGCACACTTAACCTATAATGTCATTCTTAAAATTTACGATCATATAATCGAAATATCGAAGCTACAAGATAATAAATAATAAATTCAAAACAATTTGAATAATTAAGCATTACATCCAACAGAATAATCTGAAAGCTAAAGGGTTAATGCTCTACATCAGCAGCCAAACAATACATCGTTTCCTTCACATGCTAGTCCTTTGCAATAACACACGCTTCATTAAATCTGGGTTTTGTTTTCAGAAGCATAAAGCACTTCAATATTGAACACCTGCTCACTTCTGTACTGTGTATGAGTGTAATGGTTACGTGTCTTGGACAGATTAACCACCAAAGTGCATGCTGCTGGGTAACTAACCCTTTAGTTAGCAACACTGTGTAACTCTTTCTCTTCCTACAACATCTGTTATTGCTCAAGCTAATGGGGAAGCCAATATACAAGTCCTTCTACCACAGAACTCTGTGCTCTGCTTATATCTACTCCTCTTTCACACAATCACTGACTTGCAACAGCTTGAAATGAATATTGATTGCATTATCTCTCCTCTCCACCCAAGGTGAAGACAGTTGAAAAGGCTATAATTAACACTGTCCTTCCTTGTTGGAATAACTAATAAGGAAGAAATTTGAATCGTATACTCACATATATTGGGTGGTGGTAATGGTGCTACACACACACACACACACACATATCCTAGGCGTAGCAAAAAACTTCCGCACTAACACACTACAACCACTAACTCACAAAAATGCCTTTTCATCTTTTTTCCTCTTCTATCACTATTACAATGCTTTGTTTCTCTGAACTTGTTAGATTCATGCATATCTTTTCCCCACCTCAGCTCCATGCCTGCAAGCATTGTTCCACAAATGTTCTAACCAAATGCCAAATTGGAAGAGCCTCATAGATTATGGACATTAGCTCTTTGCTGCTAATAATGTTATTAAAAAGAAAGAAGAAAAAAGGCTTAGTTTTAGTAAATCGTAGAGTAGCTTTAACCCTTTCGTTACTGTATTTATTTTCAGATGCTCTGTGTTTCTTCCAATTACTTTAAATATAACAAAGAATAACTTAGTTATCATTCAGCTAGTTTTAGGAACATAAATTGTGACTAAGGTTTGGTGGAAGATTTTAATTCAGAACTTTTGAAAACCAGACATTTGTACTAAAGAGCCAGAGCCGGTTTCAGCCGGGTTGGTAACGAAAGGGTTAACCCTTAAGCATTTAAACCAGCCAGATCCAGCCTATCACACCTACCTTTCAATGCTTTTCTAAGAATATACAATCACATCATCAACATTTCGAAGCTACAGATTAATGCAAGATTAATTCATAACCGTCTGAATGGGAAAGCGTTACTTTTGACGGAATAATCTGAATGCTAAACGGTTAAATGAAGGACAGTGTCTAGAATTAGCATGCTGGTGGTGATGGTCAGTATTGGCAGGAATCTGATTGAAAACACAAGTGCCTGTTTTCTTGTGTGACAAACGATTTTATTAGAACATTTGTTTCTTTACTACCCACAAGGGGCTAAACACAGAGGGGACAAACAAGGACAGACAAACGGATTAAGTCGATTACATCGACCCCAGTGCGTAACTGGTACTTAATTTATCGACCCTGAAAGGATGAAAGGCAAAGTTAACCTCAGCGGAATTTGAACTCGGAATGTAACAGCAGGCAAAATACAGCTACGCATTTCGCCCAGCGTGCTAACGGTTCTGCCAGCTCGCCACCTTAGAAATTGTTCTGACATTAAAAGGGAAAGTGTACAGGTCTAACAGCAAGTAGTATTGAAATAGAGTTTCCTTTCACTTACTCAAATGAGGTAAAAGATTCTTGTATCTTCTACTTAAGAAATATGTTTGTTGTAATGTGTCTTAATATTTTTTTGTCTTAGGCAACAAGCTGGCAGAATCATTAGCACACCAGGCAAAATGCTTGGCAGCATTTTGTCCATCTTTATGTTCTGAGTTCAATTTTCACCAAGGTTGACATTGCCTTTCATCCTTCTAGGGTCAGTAAAACAAGTACCAGTTTAGCACGGGAATCAATGTAATTGATTTACTCCCTTTCCCAAAATTGCTGGCCTTGTGCCAAAATTTGAAACTAATATTTTCTTTGTTTCTTATGTCCCCTTTAATAAAGGTCTTTTTTTTTCTGTTTTTTTTTCAGCTTCCAAACTAGTGGCTGGTGTGTGCTCTAAATACTTGCAGAGAAAGGTAAAGTTTAAAGTTTATATTAATTTTTCTTGAACCCAACTATTGAGAACAGATGTTTGTTTCTACTTTCATGAGGAAAAGCAAGTAAAGAATTCATTCTTGCTCTGGAAAGGATGTCTGCCTGATGCCCACTGAAATTCAAAAAAGTGCTGATAGCTATTTTCTTCAGCTGGCTGGCATAAAACTCATGGCATTAATTGCACTGACTATGTCTCTGCACAGAATTACAATGAAATGCCTACATTGAAATTTGAGCTCAAAACCTGTGTGTTCTGATAGTCCAACTTATCTCCACAACCATTTCACTATTATTTACTGTTGACCTAGTGTTGTGATCATTTGGATTTGTGACAGTTATATATTAGATCATATCATATATTAAGCCACCATCAGTTTGTGGTTATCACTGAAATCTGTTGTAAATGTAAGAGGTCTGAGCGGTGGAGATATAAAACCACTAGTTCATAGGTCACCGATTCAAATCGGTTACGCGAAAGAACATTTTATTTCTTTATTTCAGATAGCAGCGTTAAATTAGGCAAGAGATTAGAAACATCTTATCAGTTGCCTGGTTATCATTACTAGCTGACCTTGGGATGCCTTTTGTGGAATCCACTCTTTTACACGTCTTCAGACCAGGTCTTTAATATCTCTCTCTCTCTCTCTCTCATAGTCTTAGTAGAAGGAAGAAATTGTATCCTTGGCTTTTGTCTCTGAAACTAGTTAGATTGATGGAGTAGTTAAACTAAAGTTGGTGCTGCTTGTGGCAACACTTGAGATTTTATGGGCCACCTAATGAAAAGCACAGCGTAATACACATCAAAATTCATAACACCCACAAAAAATGCTGCTCAGGAGTGGAACGTTCTCCTTCCATTCCTTATCCCTATTTTGCTACACTAGGATTGGTGTAGCTCATATTCAGTTTGAATAACTGCAAGATCTTGATTCCATCTTCTCTGTTCTTCACCAGTTCCATTACTGCTCTTCCTGCTCTCACCAAACCAAAAAAAAAAAAAATAATAATACTATGCTACCTCAGCTGTTGGTACCAGATCATATGAGAGTGTGCCCTGTGACAGATTATCATCCTGTTCGGAGGGGAGATATAACTCATTCATATAAAGTTGTGAAATTTGAGTTAAGTACTGGCCTTTAAAAACCTCTTTAGATTTAGGAGGCATTTGCGCACACCCACAGACACATGCACACCATCTGTTCAGTTAGTCAATTAGTGGTAGACAACCTATGAGGGAGCTTCTGTACAGTTGGTCAGTCTGCTAGAAGTGGTATCACACAAATCATGCTCTACCATCTTAAAAAAAAATAAGACATATTAGATAATTATAGACTTGAGATACACTATCTGATTAAAATTCTGGGATGTCTTTGTATGTAAGGTTGACTGGGTGGCTAAAACATGCAACCACTACAACTTTTCTGTTAGTAGATGGTTAGTCTAGCAGTGTTCCTATGTAACCCTTTACCTGTCCAAAGAATTTTCGTAACTTTGTCCTCAATGTCCATACTTGTTTTCATACTTTTAGTTACCTCGTTTCATACATTCTACATCATATAGAGCTTTCCTTTCATGAGCTCCAAGTTATTCTACTAGTTGAAAAAAAATTAGGAATCATCATCATTTAGCGTCCGCTTTCCATGCTAGCATGGGTTGGACAGTTCAACTGGGGTCTGTGAAGCTGGAAGGCTTCGTCAGGCCCAGTCAGATCTGGCAGTGTTTCTACGGCTGGATGCCCTTCCTAACGCCAACCACTCCGTGAGTGTAGTGGGTGCTTTTTACGTGCCACCCGCACGGGTGCCAGACAGAGCTGGCAAACGGCCATGCACGGATGGTGCTTTTACGTGTCACCGGCACGGGGCCAGGTGATGCTGGCAACAGACACGAACGGATGGTGCTTTTACGTGCCACCAACACGGGGCCAGACAGAGCTGGCAAACGGCCACGAACGGATGGTGCTTTTAATCATATATGTTGTGTGAACACCAGAGAAATTTGTTTTCTTTGTATCTTGTGTTACACAAGACACGTAAAGAGTTAAAGTGACCTTCACATTACAATATTAACATCCACCATATTATTCGGCTCACAAATTTGTTGCCATCATTCTAAAAACAAACTATTAAAACTGAATCTCACCTTAAAAGAAATGGATTGATTTTATATCTTGGTTGGTAGAACAAGATCCAGTGATTTTTACATGTCCTAATCTACTGTATTCTTCTTCCATGCTTAACTAATCCTAACCCTGTTGCTTATATGGGCCTCTCTCTCTCTGTTTCTCGAACTCAGTTTTTTATACTTGTGCTGACCACTTAGCCTATCTTATTTCATATCAATTCCATTGGCAACAATAACTATAACTGCAACATCAATAAAAACCTCAGTGAGGTAATGAGTTGACAGGGAAACCACCATGTAGTTGTTCTATATAACCAAATTGCCCTCAAATTACACTCCATTGTCTTATAAATGAAAACAATGGATAATTTTAAACCTGGATGTGGTTTTTATAATCTATTTCTTTATCATTAGATGGCTTCTGTATCGGTGGCACATAAAAAGCACCATCCGAATCGTAGCCGAAGCCAGTGCCGCCTCGACTGGCTTCCATAAAATGCACCAATCCGACCGTGGCCGATGCCAGCCTCGCCTGGCACCTGTGCAGGTGGCACGTAAAAAGCACCCACTACACTCACGGAGTGGTTGGCGTTAGGAAGGGCATCCAGCTGTAGAAACATTGCCAGATAAGACTGGAGCCTGGTGCAGCCTTCTGGCTTCCCAGATCCCCAGTCGAACCGTCCAACCCATGCTAGCATGGAGAACGGACGTTAAACGATGATGATGATACTTTAGAAATCTAAATACTAATGACACACATACTGCAACTAATTTTATTGTGATTCTAATTAAATTCATTAATTACTCTTTTGTTTATTCTTTTGGGCTGATTTCTTTAAAGTTCTCTCTCTTTTTCTACAGTGTGAAACTGTTGACATTGATGGCATCTTGAAACTATTGAAAATGTTTCGTGAGAATTTGAGTATCAGATATGGTGAGTAGACTTAGACTTTATTCTATTATTTCATGTGCCACAGAACCTCCCCACTTTAAATGACAGAATATTAGGTGTCACTGTTTTACCAGATCATGAAGCAATATATATATATACACACACACACACACACACACACACACACACACACACACACACACACACACACACACACACACACACACACACACACACACACACACACACACAGACATAACTAAGTGGTAAGAAATTTTCTTTACAACCATATGATTCCAGGTTCAGTCCTGCTGCATGGCTCTTTGGTCAAGTGCCTTCAACTATAGCTCCAGACTGGCCAAAACCTTGTGAGTGGATTTTGTAACTGGAAACTGAAAGAAGCCTACCCACATATATCTCTCTTTTTTATATACTCATTTCAGTCATTAGACTGTGGCCATGCTGGGGCACTACCTTGAATTTTTAGTTGAATGAATTGACCCCAGAATTTTTTTTACCTTAAGCCTGGTATTTATTCTAGTGGTCTCTTTGCCGAACTGCTAAGTTATGGGACATAAACATACCAACACTGGTTGTCAAGCAATGGTGGGGAGCAAATACAGACATAGACACATATGCACACACACACACACACACACACACACACGCACATATAATGGGCTTCTTTCAATTTCCATCTACTAGATCCACTCACAAGGCCCGAGGCTATAGTAGAAGACACTAGCCCAAGGTGCCACACAATAGGACTGAACCAGGAACCATGTGGTTAGGAAGCAAGCTTTGTACTACACTGCCATGCCTGTGTGTGTGTTCATGTCTCCTTGCGTTGACATCAATTAATATTTATTAATGGGTATCACTATGTTAAGTGAAAAGTCATCATCATAATTTTAAGAACTGCCTTTCTGTTCCACATTTAAGTTCCAAAAACCTCATCTCTTTCATGTCCAGAAACTTTAGGAAATAAATTATCTGGTCGTGTTATACATTATGATGTAGCCAAATTGTTGAGTACCTGAAACTACATCATCATCATCATCATTTAACGTCCGCTTTCCATGTTAGCATGGGTTGGACGGTTCAACTGGGGTCTGGCGAGCCCGAAGGCTGCACCAGGCCAGTCAGATCTGGCAGTGTTTCTACAGCTGGATGCCCTTCCTAACGCCAACCACTCCGAGAGTGTAGTGGGTGATTTTATGTGCCACTGACACAGGTGCCAGACGAGGATGGCGAACGGCCACGACGCTCGGATGGTGTTTTTTATGTGCCACCTACACAGGTGCCAGACGAGGCTGGTGGACGGCCACGCTCGAATGGTGTTTTTTATGTGCCACCGACACAGGTGGCAGACGAGGCTGGCGAACACCCACGCTTGGATGGTGTTTTTTATGTGCCACCGACACAGGTGCCAGTCGAGGCTGGTAAATGGCCACGATCAGATGGTGTTTGTTACGTGCCCACAGCACGGAGGCCAGTCGATGCGGTACTGGCTACAGCCACGTTAGGATGGTTTTCTTATGTGCCACCGGCACTGGTACCACAAAGATACAAATTCCATTGATGTTTAATCTATTTTATAATAATAATATAATAATAATAATAATAATTGTGTACAGTGCTCAGGTGCACTACAACTCATCTAAAGTGTATATATAATCAGGTGTAGTTTCGGCGGATTTCGGAAAGCATGAGGGCCTTAAAAGATGCAGTGTCATGGCAGTCAACAACTGACGCAGGCAGTTTATTCCATGCTTCAGCAACTCTGAGCGTGAAAAAATGTTTCCGAAAGTCATGGGAGCTGTATTGTTTTCTGACTTTGTAGGCATGTCCACGTGTGTTAGACACATGGAGATCAAAAAGGTGTTCAGTGTTGTTGTTGGTGAGGTGGTTGATAACTTTGTGGGTGTTTACCAAGTCCGTCGCCAAACACCGGAGCTTCAGTGAATCCATGCCCAGGGAAACAAGGCGCTCAGAATATGGTAGGTGTCTGATGGAGGGTGTGCGTTTGGTTGCACGTCTCTGGACAGATTCCAGGAGGTCAATGTTCTGTGCAAGATAGGGGTTCCAAACTGATGATGCGAATTCCAAGTGTGGTCGTACCATAGCTGTATACAGTTTTAAATAGATGGCTGGAGAGCGGCTAACAAAAGACCTGCTGAGTGATGCCAAGACACCCTCGGCCTTCCTGACAATCTTAGAGATATGCTTTGACCAACGCAAATCACTGCTGACAGTGATGCCTAGGTCACGCTCGCAAGAGGATTTCTTGATATCAGTGTTGTGGAGGGAGTATGTGAACGCAGGGTTTTTTCTCCCAAAATGCATGGTGGTACACTTGTCCACAGCCAGTTTCAGTTGCCAGTCTGTGATCCATTGCTGCATTGTGTCTAGGTCTGATTGCAGGAAAGAGTTGTAGACATCAGGATCTGTCCTCTTGATTTCAAGGTACAGCTTGATGTCGTCTGCATATTTCAATACTGTGGCATTCTTTAAATTGGCATCTATGTCGTTAATGTATGCCACAAACAAGAGGGGACCAAGGACAGATCCCTGTGGTACACCCGATGACATCTCATATGGTGTAGAGTGCTGTCCTAGAACTGTGACTACCTCCTTTCGGCTGAGGATGAAGGATTTCAACCAGTTAAAAAGGTCATCCCCCACACCCATTGCAGAGAGTTTCACCATAAGCCTTTTGTGTGGCACAGAGTTGAAAGCCTTAGCAAAGTCAAGGTAGACAACATCCACCCATGAGCCACTGTCAGTAATCTGAGTAATGTCCTCAAGGAACTCGACAAGCTGGTCACTGCAGCTGGAGTTAGGGACAAATCCATATTGTGAGGGTCGGATGAGACTGTGAGAGCTCCAGAAGTTCCAGAGTGTTTCTCTGACACACGATTCCATCAGTTTTGCAATACAGCTAGTGAGACTGACTGGGCGATAGTTGACAGGTGATGTGCGGTCGCCCTTTTTGAACAGAGGAATGACACTGGCAGTTTTCCACTGCTCCGGAGTAGCACCATTGTTGAGACAGTACTGGAAGAAAATAGAAAGCTGGTGTAAAAGGAAGTGCCTGCCACGTTTGAGAAGCAGGTATGTAACTCCATCGAGACCAGGGGAGGCATAGTTGCGCTTATTTTGAAGGTGACGTCGCAGCATTGCAGGTGTAAATTCCATAGTTGTTATGGAGTTTGCTGTTAGTGATGGTGAAGATGGTACATTTTGACTTTCAACAGTGAATATGTTTGCATAGCACTCGGCAATGAGTTCTGCGCATTCCTTGGGGTCGTCAGTGATATGGTTTGTGTGAGGGTTGCGAAGAGGGCCCACTGGAGAGTGAGGTCTCTGCTTTGAGTGCACATATTTCCAGAAAACCTTGCTGTCAGGATTGGCTGCTATGCACTGTTCAAATTCAAGCACTGCTTTTTTTGTCACTTGCTTGAGATGGTTGGAGGATTTATTCCGCTTCTTCCTGTTGGTGTCTGATTTATGCAACCTGTATTCACGTTCAGCAGTCCGACGTTCCCTCCTGGCAAGTCGGACCGCTGAAGTTTCCCAAATTGCCCTTTTGGGGCGGTTCTTCTTTTTTTGTTTACGTGGCACTGATGCTGCACATGCTGCCCATATTGAATCCAGGATACTCTGGAGTATAGTATTCACATCTCCAGAGTTGTAGAATTCATGCCAGTTTGGGTGCTGTAGTTCAGTGTGGTACAGGTTCCAATCTGCTCTCTTCCAATCGAAGAAAGCAGATTGGAGATGGTTCAGGTTTTTGTTGCCCGCAAGAGTCAGATTGGCGATGATCATAGCATGATCAGAGTCACCTAGAGGTTCCTCCGTAGTGCAATTGATAATTGGTTCTAATGTTTAAAACTGTAAATAGTTTATTGTATAAGCAAAATTGTAAGATACTGGTTTGTATTGTAAAGTTTTGTGACCCACAACCTCTAAAGTGTACGGGAACACAAATGGACCATGAGTGGTGAACATTTTTCTCATGTTGTAAAGCCACATTGAAATTAACTGCCATCTGATATGGTGGGGCTGCATTTAAAAAAAATCATACTGCTAAACCTATTATTTTGTAAAATCTAATTATTCATAAAACTGTAGCAAAATATTGATTTAAAATTTTGGCTCAAGGCCAGCAGTTGCAGCAGGTGGGTAAATTGATTACATTGATCCCACTGTTCAACTGGTACTTATTTTATTGATCCCGAAAGGTGAAAAGGCAAAATTGACCTCGGCAGAATTTGAACTCAGAATGTAAAGATAGACAAAATGCTGCTAAGCATTTCACCTGGCATGCTGATGATTCTGCCAGCTTGATGACTTAACTTTATCAAATTTTTGTTTTTTATAAATGTGGTCGGGGTTTGGAATATTTATGCCCAACACAAGTCTATTTATTTATTTGAAAATTTCTTTGGATTTCTGTTTTAAGCATATTTGTGATTACTTTAATAAAGAATTACAAGGAAGTGTTTCTAAAATTTGCGGTTAGCTTAAAGGGATAGATTTTTAATAAGATTTAGATTAACAAAAATAATTCAATTATAATGATTTTTCCCATCTGACATTTACTTCTTTCAGAAGGTTGCATGTTTCCACTTCTGTGTTGGACTGTTAGTAATATGTCCCTTATGAAAATGGAATTTAAGATTCGCTCAGCTTGCTTCCCTTTTTATTTACGTATGTTTTTATGCAAATGATACATTTTCAATTTTTTTAATCCATTATATATATATGTTATAGTATATTTTTCTTAATATAAATATACTGATAACATTGCTATGATTGCACTTGGCAGGGTGTCACTTGTAAATTTATTGTGATTTCTCTTTCTGCACCTCTGTTAACCCTATTGTGCTATTAACATAATCCTCTACTATTGACATGCACATTGCATCATCCTCCAATATTCCTAGCTTATCTAGTTCCCTCATCCAAAAATATCTGGATGCAGGATTTTACAAAATACCACTTTAGTAGAGTAAGTACTACCTCTTTCAAATGACCCAGGATAATTACTTGCAGGCTGATGCTTAGTATTTATAATGATTTTTGAAGGACTAAAGCTTATTATTGCCAGTTACCATTGATGCTATAAATACTTATTATAATAATAATAATAATATTCCAGGAAATATCTTGTGTGGTCAAAATTCAAATGGAAACAGTAAGAATATGTCTAAAGAAGTTGTCAGTCAATTAATTGCAGCTGAAGTCGAAGAAGAACCGGTAAGTATTGGTTTGTGTGATCTATCCTTCAGACATTTAGCATAGATATATTAACTGTCTACCTGACATAAATCTGTCTCAACTGCCACTGCTACTTTGTCTGTGTGTCACTGATTGTCTGTATAATATTTCATGTATCAGTCAATGTAAGATGAGCTTTTTAAGATGTGTGTCAGCCTGATAGTTAATATGTGTTCCAGCCAAAACCAACCCTTTGTTAACACTAGGTATTCAGTTGCTTAGCCTTAGATTTTCTATAGTTTTAAAGGAATTTTTCTATTCCTCTCGTGCTAAATGTTTTCATATCGACAGTGGTAGTTGTTGGTGTTGAATATCCACTTCCTTTTAAACAACTTTTATTGAACCAGTTTGGAACTCTTATGCAGTTAGTTAACCTGCTAGAAGTTGCAGCTAAATATTCCTCAAATCACATTCTGCTATCTTAAAAGAGAAAGGCAACATAAAATTATGTGGTGTTGAATGCTCAATATGCCTGATCCAGACAACTAGATATTTAAGAGAACTCATGTTGAACTGACACCACGGTGAGTAGATACAATATATCTGCTGTGTTGATTAGAAATAGTGGCAGCTATAATATTAGTGTTTGGCCTTTCTTTCGTCTGTATATTAAGAAACATACTGTCTTCAAATTTAAAATTGAAAACGTGGTATGTTCTGTTGAAGGAAACCTGGTTGTTATATTCATTTATAATTTTGGTGCTAGTTTACTGGTTTGTAGTTGAGATCAGTACTTGATTTGAATTGATCCTCACTACATTAATGATACTTAATTTATTAACCCTTGTGGTATGAAAAACAAAATCTACACTGACAAGATTTGAACACAGTGTGTAGAGAGATGCAACTAGGCATCACCAGGTATATCTACTACTATACTAATCTTTTTCTTCTAAGTTCTTTCACTGGCTGTTTCTTGCCAAAACTTTCAACCTAACTATGAAATACATGTGACAAATCAGATGGGAGAAAGTATAACTTCATCCCAGACACACAAGTTTCTTTGGTCAGTTTAAAGTACAGAATTTACAACCTGTTGTTCTCTTATTTCATTTGCTCATTCGGCAGTAATCCTTTAACAGTCAGATTACTCTGTCAAGTATAATGCTTATTTATTCACATTGTTTTGAATTAATCATGCATTATCTTGTAGCTTTGACATTTCAATGATGTGATTTTTACAATGACAGTGTAGGGTGGGTGTGACCTGCTAGAACTGGCTAGTTTGCTTATAAAACAGGTAGAATACTTAGGCTGGATATGGCTAGTTCAAACACTGACAGGTTATGTTTGATACTGTTAAGTACTATCAGAATACCTATATTTTAGTGCCGTGTGTAGTTCTTTCCAGATTCTCTATTTTGTGTTGTGGCCATGGAAATAGCCTGGAAACAAATGTGAAAAACTTCATTCTAGCACAAATACCATTTTTACTCATGTCCTCTCTCTTTTTTTTACTTTTTCCCTTTTTCTTTCCTTCTCAAATGCTCTGTGTATAAGATCTATCCAACCCGTGTACGCCATAGGTAAAAATAGATGTCAAAATATTGATCATCATTATCATTCTTTGTTCTCCCTCACATTGTTCAGTTTCTAAGATATCATATCAATGGCCTTGTTTTATATTTGATTAATCTGTGTGTGTGCAAGAGAGAGATTGGTAATTGTATCACTAAAATATTTTTTTTTTGTCTTTTGTTTTATCGTATCAAGATGATAATTGAGCAGTTAATTATGTGGCTGATTATCAGCAATGAAGACTGGGGTATCAGGTAAGTGTTGTCAGTTTGAAGTGTTTGAGGTGAATGATACTAAGGCTGTTGTTTGCAGGCTGGTAATATAAATATAGTTGGCATGACTTTGAAGAGCAAAGACCTTTGAAGTTTTGGTAAGGTAAAAAGAACCTGGAAGGGACATGTCTTGACATTGTGCTAGTATTTAAGCAGCACATTACATATCATCATCATTTAATGTTTATTTTTCCATGGTCTCATGAGTCAGAGTGGATTTTCTGTGACTGGATACCCTTCCTGTTTCCAAGGAAGATTAGAAATAAAGGACAGACACAGTTTTTCATGATGGTGACACTCACTCACATCTATCACTCGACCTCAAGGCAAGGAGATGGTAACATATATACACCACACACATACATATATACACACACATACTTATGTACATACATACATGTTTATACACTTATATACACATACACACAACAAGCTCCTTTCTACCAAATCCACACACAAGGCTTTGATCAGACCAAGGCTATAGTAGAAGACTCTTGCCCAAGGTGCTTTTACAGTGGCACAGAACCCCAAACTATGTGGTTGGGAAGCAAATCACTTACTGCAGCAAACTTACCATGTTGTTTAAAAAGGTAGATTGCTTTTTAACTTGCAGCAATGTGGAGTATCTGATGTTTGTATTGAGACGAAGGCCGGGAGAACGGTGACTGTGAGAGCCTGTAGGTGACTGGTACTTGTAAATACACCATTTAATTTCTCTGAGTTTGCAGACACTACGGCAAGTATTGTTTAGACACAGATAAATTGATAGAATTGGACCATATCTGTGTGGGAGGTGAACAAATGTTTTTTTGAGAAGGAGGTTATGGTTTTTGTAATCATTGTGACAGTGAGAGTTAACATTATCAGTTATTTTAATGTAGATTCTTAACCCTTTAGTGTTCAGATTATTCTGTCAAATGTAATACTTAATTATTCACATTTTGTAAAATTAATTATGTATTATTTTGTAACTTTGAGATTCTGAAGATGTGGTTGTTTATATTTAGAATGTCATTGTAGGGTAGGTATGAGAAGTTGGATCTGGCCATTCTCACATAAAAGGTGGAATATTTGGGCCGGATATGGCTAGTTTAAATGTTATGGGGTTAACGTCAGCCTAAGCTTGGCTCATCTGCAATGTAGCGAATTACCCCTTTTTTGTCTTGTGTACCTTCTCATCTGTGAGATTGAACTCACCCCACCCTTTTTTCATCATTGTCTGTCACAGCTCTTTTATCAACAGAGGGTCTGAATACTTTTTATTTCTTTATTGCCCACATGGGACTAAACATAGAGGGGACAGACAAAGGGATTAAGTCGATTACATCGACCCCAGTGCGTAACTGGTACTTAATTTATCGACCCCGAAAGGATGAAAGGCAAAGTCGACCTTGGCGGAATTTGAACTCTGAACGTAACGGCAGATGAAATACCTATTTCTTTATTACCCACAAGGAGCTAAACACAGAGGGGACAGACATAGGTATTAAGTCGATTACATCGACCCCAGTGCGTAACTGGTACTTAATTTATCGACCCCGAAAGGATGAAAGGCAAAGTCGACCTTGGCGGAATTTGAACTCTGAACGTAACGGCAGATGAAATACCTATTTCTTTATTACCCACAAGGAGCTAAACACAGAGGGGACAGACATAGGTATTAAGTCGATTACATCGACCCCAGTGCGTAACTGGTACTTAATTTATCGACCGAAAGGATGAAAGGCAAAGTCGACCTGGCGGAATTTGAACTCTGAACGTAACGGCAGATGAAATACCTATTTCTTTATTACCACAAGGAGCTAAACACAGAGGGGACAGACATAGGTATTAAGTCGATTACATCGACCCCAGTGCGTAACTGGTACTTAATTTATCGACCCCGAAAGGATGAAAGGCAAAGTCGACCTTGGCGGAATTTGAACTCACAACGTAACGCAGACGAAATACCGCTGAGCATTTCACCCAGCGTGCTAACGTTCTGCCAGCTCTGAATACTTTTAATCATCGTATTACTACTACTACTATTATTACCTCAACACCACTGCTACTACTATCATCAACTACAGCAAACATCTCCATCATTTCAATCATTAACCTCTGCTATTGTTGCTGCTACTTCCATCTCACCACCACGACCCTTCTTCTCATTTCTGCCATTGCCACATCACTATCATCACCAAACCACCATCACCATCGCAACCATTATCATCTTCATTACTACTAACTGTTAGAACAACTGTCAGTTACCTTTAACTTGCCCCAATCATTAGACTGGGGCACCACCCTGAAGGGTTCAGTTGAACAAATCAACCCCAGTACTATTTTTTAAGTTTGACTCTTATTCTGACAGACTCTTTTGTCGAATTGCTATATCAAAATGACAAACAAATCAATGCCAGTTATCAAGTGGAGGCAGTAGGGAAGACTTGGATATTTTCCCACTCTTCTTAACATGAAACTAATGGTAGCCTTAATTCACAAATAACGAAATTATTTATCCACCAATGTGGTGTTGAGCACTCATTCCAACGTTCTACTTTTACATATATATATCATCAACACCATCATCATCGTTTGGCGTCTGCTTTCCATGCTAGCATGGGTTGGACGGTTCGGCCAGGGTCTGGTAAGCTAGGAGGCTGCATCAGGCTCCAGTCTGATATGGCAGAGTTTCTACAGCTAGATGCCCTTCCTAATGCCAACCACTCTGTGAGTGTAGTGGGTGCTTTTTACGTGCCACCGGCACAGGGGCCAGAGGGGGCTGGTAAATGGCCAGGATCGATTGGTGCTTTTTACGTGTTACTGGCACAGAAATATATATATATATATATATATATATATAAATAAACACATACACACACTTACAATAGGTTTCCTTCTACCAAATTCACTGACAAGGCATTGGCCAACCTGGGGCCATAGTAGAAGACACTTGCTAAGGTGCTACAGTATAATAGGACAAACCAAGCTTCTTAAACACACAGCCATATCTGAATTGCATGATAATCTACCAGTATCAATGTCTTTTTCATTTAAATTTTCAAAAGTCTATAAACAGACAATTGTAATGTCTTCTGTATTTCATTAACTTTCATTACAGACCATTGACTGTAAATGGTACCACTCCTGAAAGAGTTGAAGAACTGGCTTATGTGGAGAGTTACACTCCATATATGAGTTTCACTTGTCGCCTTCGAAGAGCTATCTTTGACACTATATACCAGTTGCTTTTGGGACTTTTAGGTGAGTAGATAGAGCCACTTCTTATTTCTATTCTGCTTGGGGAATTAGTACAAACAGCTAAGTCAGGTTGTGGGAAATCATTTTTAGGGTCTTTTCAGTTTGAACGGCAGTTTTTTCTAGCGGTGTCATATGAAATTGTCACCCATAATTATGACCCTAGTATCGATCTATTGCATTTCAATCTATTTTAGGGTTAGGGGTGGGGGAAGGGTATTTTTTTTCTTCAGAAATGTAAATAAACCCAATCTGTTTCTTAAACGAGGGACATATTCATACGGCACAGAATGTTTTTTACCTCAATGAACGTCAGTGATTGGTTGAAATTGCAGAAATTGAAGAAAGAAACAACAAATATCTTACAAACTATAGAATTTTCTCGATAAAGCCAAGAGATAAAGATGTTTTATAAACACATTCTACCAGTATACGAAGTTTAAAATTTTTTAGTTACCTAGAAATTATGTTAAAAACTGCCGTTCAAACCGAAAAGATCCCATTTTTGTACTAGATGAAGGATAATTGACTTTGACTTTTGAAACTGCAACAGTCCAGACTTGTTTCTGTATGTTTATGGAGTATATTATCTGTATTAACCTTATTGACTCTCTGACATGAGTATTTTAGCTCTAGGTAAAGTAGTATATGTCTACTTTCCTTCCCTGGTCTACCTGTTTGACAACAGTTTCAACTTGTTTTACTGTTGAAGAGGATCCTGCAATAATGGTACAAATTTACACAAGTCATCCAAGCCATGTTGGCATGGGAAACAGTTCACATCAGCCATTTCACTTCTGCCACATTTAATTTTTCTCTTATATCATTGAAAATTCTGATGTTCCACAGAACATCCCAAGAGTTCGTCCTCTAATCAAAATTAGTTTTGAGATCTGTTTATTTGGAGATTGATGATAGTTTGGAAATGAACTAATTACATCTGTAATTGGGAGAAATGTTTATATACTCTCTCTCTTTTACTCTTTTACTTGTTTCAGTCATTTGAATGCGGCCATGCTGGAGCACCGCCTTTTAGTCGAGCAAATCGACCCCGGGACTTATTCTTTGTTAGCCCAGTACTTATTCTATCGGTCTCTTTTGCCGAACTGCTAAGTGACGGGGACATAAACACACCAGCATCGGTTGTCAAGCAATGCTAGGGGAACAAACACATACACACAAACATATACACACACATACATATATATACATATATACGACAGGCTTCTTTCAGTTTCCGTCTACCAAATCCACTCACAAGGCTTTGGTCGGCCCGGGGCTATAGCAGAAGACACTTGCCCAAGATGCCACGCAGTGGGACTGAACCCGGAACAATTTGGTTGGTTAGCAAGCTACTTACCACACAGCCACTCCTGCGCCTATGTGTGTGTTTGTAGACAATCAGTATGAAACAATAAGGCACAACTGTTTGAATGCTAACAATTTGGCACAGCTGACTGGACATTCAGCCTGTTTTGGTACTGGAAACAAACACATGTAGACAGGAATATTCATTTACTGAAAGAAAGGGAGAGAGATTACAATTTATTCATTGAATATTATTGACATAAATATTTTCCCTCTCCTCTTACACAGAGAAGTGGAGAGGGTGAAAATGGGAAAAAACATTAAAGCATTTGGTATTAGATACATCAGTGTTGAATCAACAGTGCCACATAAGTAACACCAAAACGTTTCATGCTCATATATAAATATATGTATATAGGTAGATAGATCTAATGTACTGCCTTATTTAACACTCCTGCCTACTTTGTGTTCCTTTATGTTTACTCTGTTAAAAACATTCAGACCAGACACCTGGTTCCCTCCACATGCTTTTATTGCCTGTGGATGTACAAGGGTGAGCATCAGATGCATTAATCTCATAGGGCTAAGGACATGAGGGAGTCAAAGTCATGTGACTCATCCCTTCTCCTCTGATGGACTGAATATGTACACTAGGAATAAGTTTATATGTATTTAAAGGGTCTTTTGTTTGTTCCTTCTCGAGCCATGCCTGGCTCATAAGGGCCGTTTTCACGGTTTCCTTGACACATAGGTTCCCCACCTGGATGGGATGCCAGTCCGTCGCAGGTAAGATGCAGGAGGAAAGAGTAAGAGAAAGTTATGGCGAAAGAGTCAGCAGAAGTTTGCCATTACCTTCTGCCGGAGCCATGTGGAGCTTAGGTGTTTTGCTCATAAACACACACATCGCCCGGTCTGAGATTCGAACCAGCAATCCCTCGACCGCTCTAACTACTAGGCCATGTGCCTCCACATTTAAAGGGTCTGAAAATGGTTAAGACTGAAATGATCAAAACTAAACCAAATAACTGTGACAAGTGAGTTTACTAGCGTTGTGATACCAACAAGTAATTTTCAGGTATGTGTGTATGTTTTTGTTTTGTTTTTTTGTTTGTTTTTACCCACCTTGCCATTATCTTTTGTTGCACTTCTGGCTTGTTCATTGATCTCTTCCAGATTAAAACTAGAAGTAAAGAGGTGCTTGATTATCTAGGCATTGATCCCTTCTCAGACCTTCAGGTCTAATCATACTTTTCCTTTCACGGTTGTCCCAGTCACTAATATACAGTTGGTTTTGATTTCCTTGTCAGGGGTTGTTTTGCTTATTTTATTGCTGCGTTTTTGCTTGGTGCAGCACCAGAAGAAGGAAGAGGAACAGCAGCAAATCTATGAAATGATTGAGAAAATTATCGGTGAGTAAATGATTAGGTTTTAATTCTACAACAGCACATTCTTCACCACCTCCTCCTCTCTCATCACTGTCACTGTTGCCATCAAAATGGCTTTGTTGGTCTTGTCAAGTGGAATGGATTTCCAGTTAAACATTCTTACATTTCTTTTCCCTGTACATTTGAGTTGCTATGTTTATTGAAAATGTCACTTAAAATGGAACTGTTGTTATTATAAAATAGACTGAAATCTTGTGATTGTTGTTGGCATAGTACAAGAGGAAGTTTCTTAATAAATATATTTTAACCCTTTAGCATTCAAACCGGCCATATCCAGCCAAAATATTTAACCTGTTTTAAATTGAAACTGACCAGATCTCACCTCTCACCTCAGCCCTACCATGTCATTCTAAAACTAAAAAAATCACATCACTGAAATCTCTAAACTACAAGATAATGCATGATTAATTCAAACCATTTTAAATAAACAAACATCACATTTGACAGAATAATCTGAACACTAAAGAGTTAAGCAAGTTCAATATTCTTGTGATTGAGAGCTAAGCAAGATCAATTCTCATAGATTGGAGACTCAAGTGAAGACAGTCCACTGAAAGTGAGATCAACTATCATGAATTAAAGGTCTCCTATACTTGTTAGTTTGATTATATGATGTTGACTAAAAGTCACGTGAGAGGAAAGAACCAGTTATGGTGGTTGATGTCTTCAGCATAGATAACATTGATTACTAGGTTTAGACTATCAATGCCATCAACATTACTTATGTAACAACCAGTGACACTATTAAGAGTATAGAGATAAGCCAAATCATATGATCTATGCAAATCTGTGTTGATCTATACTGCTGTGATAGTTAGTGTGAAGTGTGTAAATGTGGTTAATGTGCAAATGACATGAAACTGAGAAATCAAGTGAAATACTACTGCACTTCTGTTGAGATGCTCTGTGTTTCTTTCAATTACTTTAGATATAACACAGAATTTAGTAAAATAACTTAGTTATCATTGAGCTAGTGTTAGGAACATAAATTGTGACTAAGGTTTGGTGGAAGATTTTAATTCATAACTTTTGAAAACAAGACATGTGTACTATGGAGCCAGAGCCGGTTTCAGCCGGGTTGGTAACAGTTAAAATACGTGTGTGTGTGTGTGTGTGTGTGTGTATATATATATATGTTACGCACTGGGTCGATGTAATCAACTTAATCCGTTTGTCTGTCCTTGTTTGTCCCGTCTGTGTTTAGCCCCTTGTGGGTAGTAAAGAAATATATATATGTATATATATATATATATATATATATTTCTTTACTACCCACAAGGGGCTAAACACAGAAGGGACAAACAAGGACAGACAAACGGATTAAGTCGATTACATCGACCCCAGTGAACTGGTACTTAAGGATGAAAGGCAAAGTCGACCTCGGCGGAATTTGAACTCAGAACGTAACGGCAGACAAAATACCGCTAAGCATTTCGCCCGGCATGCTAACGTTTCTGCCAGCTCGCCACCTTCACTATATATATATCATGTTGAACCATTAATCCCTACCAAGTTTTTCTCTCTTTTTTTTTTATTCCCAATCCTTTCTGTCAAAGAGCATAGGCTTGAAATGTCAAAGACTTTTCCATTCTTCCTGAGCATCAAACTAATGCTCCTGCTTGTTGTTCTTTCACCTGTCTTCGTCTTTTGTTTTCTGTAAATTCAAACTATATATATATATATATATATATAGACAGACAGATGTGTGTACCATTATCTGCATTCTTTGTTTTCCACCACTTGAATATATGATTATTCTTTCATCATTTTAATGGTTATTTATCATCAGTAGTGGTATCCAAATATCCAATAAGGAATCTACTGAACTGTAGCCCCAGGAGTTCATTGTCCAAACCAGAACTGTAAATTGTTATACTCTTTTACTAGTTTCAGTCATTGGACTGCAACCATTCAGGGATACTGCTTTCAAGGATTTTGGGCATTCATATTGACCCCAGTACTTATTTCAGTCTGGTACTTAGTTTAACAAATCACTAAATTATACTTTTTACTCTTTTGTTATTATATTTCTGTTCAAATACAGTCTCTGTATTTGTTAATTTAATTGAATTTGGTAAAATAGCTTTGTCGTTATTAAGCTGGTATCTGGAACATGAATAAGCACGAAATTCTGATGGAAAGTTTTAATATATACTATTTAAAAGAGGAAATTTGTATCACAACCAAGAATGGTCTTGAGTGGATTGCTATCCAAAGGTTTAACACCAAGGAATGCAATTCAGCACATCAGTTTACACTAGTAAGGACGAACACAAGCATGGTTGCCCATAGATGTACAGTTTCTAAGGCATTGGTCAACCTATAGCTACAATAGAAGCTATATAGGCGCAGGAGTGGCTGTGTGGTAAGTAGCTTGTTTACCAACCACATGGTTCTGGGTTCAGTTCCACTGCGTGACACCTTGGGCAAGTGTCTTCTACTATAACCTCGGGCCGACCAAAGCCTTGTGAGTGGATTTGGTAGACAGAAACTGAAAGAAGCCCGTCATATATATGTATATATATATATATATATATGCGTTTGTGTGTCTGTGTTTGTTCCCATTACTTAGCGGTTCGGCAAAAGAAACCGATAGAATAAGTAAAGGGCTTACAAAAGAATAAGTCCCGGGGTCAAGTTGCTTGATTAAAGGCGGTGCTCCAGCATGGCCGCAGTCAAAAGACTGAAACAAGTTAAAGAGAGTAAATAGTAAGAGTATATCTTTTTAAGGTGTAACACAATGAGATTGAACACAGAACTACATAATTGCATTGCTAACTTCTTAGCTACACACCTATGCATGTACCTTTAAGTGAATATTTTTGTTATATTTCATTTCAGATACACTAAAGTCTGAATGTGAAGCAATGTCTCGACATGATGAGGAGCCTTACCTAGCTGTACAACATGTCCGTGACAAATTATTACAACCGTCAAAAAGGTATTTTACTAAGACATTGTTTACCTTCTGTTTTTGACTTTTTCTTAGAAACAGAATTAATTCTATTTTAATGTCAATTGATTTTAGATTTGTCTTTTAAGAATACATATTTCATTGTAGTCTATTCTCTCTCTCTTTTTCCAGTTAGTGAAGCTATGTATTCACCTCTTCAGCAAGACATCTGTTCCCATCCCTCTATCATCATCATCATCATCATCGTTTAGCGTCCGTTTTCCATGCTAGCATGGGTTGGACGGTTCTACTGGGGTCTGTGAAGCCAGAAGGCTTCATCAGGCCCAGTCAAAATCTGGCAGTGTTTCTACGGCTGGATGCCCTTCCTAACGCCAACCACTCTGTGAGTGTAGTGGGTGCTTTTTACGTGCCACCCGCACAGGTGCCAGACAGAGCTGGCAAACGGCCACGAACGGATGGTGCTTTTTATGTGCTACCGGCACGAGGGCCAGGCGAGGCTGGCAACGGACACGAACAGATGGTGCTTTTTACGTGCCGGTGGCACGAGGCCAGTCGGGGCGGCGCTGGCAACGGTCGCGAAATGGAAGGTTCTCTTACATGCCACCGGCACTGGTAACACATCTGCAATTTCCATTGATCGATTTCGATTCTGATCCTCACTTGCCTCAACAGGTCTTCACAAGCAGAGTTTTGTGTCCCATATATCCTTCAGTATTATATCCCACTCAGCTGAGGGTTTTATCTTGCAAGTATTTGGTGACCCCACTAATCCACATGTTTTGCCATGGAGGCATCTTTCGTCCACGCTACCATCAAAGATCCACCTCACTAGTTCTGGTGCCTCAGTGGTTGGTTTTGGGAAGGACATCCAGCTGGAGAAACTATGCCAAAAGCAGACAATGGGAACCTAGTGCAGCCCTCAGGGTTGTCAGTTCCTGTTGAACCATGTGACCCATGCCAGCATGGAAAAAGGGACATTAATGGTGGCAATGACAACAATGTCGTCCATCCAACCTCTGACCATTCCATCAGCTAAAGAGCCTTGTCTTTTTCAGTCTGGGCCAAGCAGAGTTTCGTGTGTAAATCATTTGATATTTTTGTAAAAGATAGTCTGAAGAGTAGGAATGATACCCATAACTTCTGCAAGCCTTTGCATACCAAATTGTCTCCATGATTCCAATAAGAGTTGTCGGTGTTAGACGTATCTTGGTTAATAATGACACTAGTAATTATAGGAGCCATGATAAAATGCACCCAGTACATTCTGTTAAGTAGTTAAGAAACAAATGAAAACAATGTAGGCCCAAATGCATACCACAATAAAATTCACCCAATGCATTCTGTAAAGTGGTTGATGTTGGGCAGGGCATCCAGCTGTAGAAACTTTGCTAAAAAGGACCATCTGAGCAAGATTTGTCTTACTCTTTGACCTATCTATTCACTTGTTCTCTTCAAACATCAAGCTTCAGCTAATCCTATCATGTGACATCTAACGGATAGTTACAATGAATGTCACTGTCAATCACTTAACTCTATCCTTATAGTTTCAAAGCTGTTTATGATACATTGGAGGCGCAATGGCCCAGTGGTTAGGGCAGCGGACTCGCGGTCGTAGGATCGCGGTTTCAATTCCCAGACCGGGCGTTGTGAGTGTTTATTGAGCGAAAACACCTAAAAGCTCCACGAGGCTCTGGCAGGGGATGGTGATCCCTGCTGTACTCTTTCACCACAACTTTCTCTCACTCTTACTTCCTGTTTCTGTTGTACCTGTATTTCAAAGGGCCGGCCTTGTCACTCTCTGTGTCACGCTGAATATCCCCGAGAACTACGTTAAGGGACTACGTTAAGGGTACACGTGTCTGTGGAGTGCTCAGCCACTTACATGTTAATTTCACGAGCAGGCTGTTCCGTTGGTCGGATCAACCGGAACCCTCGTCGTCGGAACCGACGGAGTGCTTCCATTATGATACATTGCTTAGGATTCCTCTGAAATAATTAGATTATTCTCTATCATGAATTAGTCAGCACTGTTTCTATGTCTGTTCTTTCTCTCTCTCTCTCTCTCTCTCTCTATTCTTTTTCACCTTAACCTTTTAGTGTTTAAACCGGCCATATCTGGCCCAAATATTCTATATGTTTTATATTCAAACTGGCCATATTTAGCCTCTCACACCTAACCTACATTGACATTCTAAAAATAAACAATCACATCATTGAAACCTCAAAGCTATGAGATAATACTTGATTAATTCAAAACAATTTGAGAGAAAAGTATTACATTTAACAGAGTAATCTGAACACTAAAGGGTTAAATTTCCTAGGTATTTAACTAGTACTACTTTCATTTCATTTTAGGAAACAATTGCTACCAATCTGGAAGAAAGCTGCCAAATTTATTGAAGAGAATGAATCTCGAATCCGACATGAAACTCGAATGATTGAAGGAGAAGAATTTGATGTATGGCGATGGTTACCAGTAAGTGAATTAGTAATTTTCTTCAGATTGAAATAATCCTAATTGTTATTATTGTTATTGTTATTATTATTATTATTATTATTATTATTATTATTATTTGTGCAACCCATGCCAGCATGGAAATATGGTTGTTAAAAGGTGAGGATAATAATGATGTGCAGTAGATTAGTAGAATTGTTAGTGTCATAGTTTTTGTTCTTTGTGTTCTGAGTTCAACCCCTACCAAGGTCCACTTAGCCTTTCATCCCTTTAGAATCGATAAAATAAAGTATTCATGAAGTATTGGGGTCAGTGGTATAGACTAAGACCTTCCCCTCAAGTCTTATGCTTAGTGCCATTTTGTCTGTCTTTGTGTTCTTAAATTCCACTGAGGTCGATTTTGCCTTTCATCCTTTCAGGATCAATGGAATAAGTACCAGTTGCACACTGGGGTTGAGGTAATCAACTTGCTTGTCTCCCAAAATTTCAGGTCTTGTGCCAATATAAAAAATATTGACCATGATGAATGGGTAGAAGTATGCATGGATGCCTTCCAAAAATGGTCAAACAAAAGTATTCCATCAAATTTTTTCTGTAGATTATTGAAGTTTGTGTTACAAAGTAACACAATGAAGTTTGGACAAAAATTTTACCACCAGACAAGGGGTTGCACCACGAGTACCCCCATGGCAGTTAATTTCGTTAATGTCTTCATGATGAAATTCGAGACACAGTTACTGAAACATTCAAATCCTTACATGGTCATGAACCAATACTCTGTTTGCGGTTCATTGATGACTTCTTTTCTTGTCTGGGAAGGATCACAGAATAGTCTAATTAACTTCTTGCATTTCTGTGACTGTTGTGCTAAAAATTATGGCTTTAAGTCCAACATAAAATTTACATCTAGTTTTTTCAAAAGCTAGCATTGAATTTTTGAACACAAAAGTTAAGTTTTCTGGAGGTAGAATAGTGATAGTTATTTTGCAAACCCACGTCATCCCACATTTACCTCCATCGCTGCTCCGATCATCCACATCATATAATTTGGTCAAATCTGAAATCCCAATTTCTGAAGATAAAATGGATTTGTACTGACATAGGGGATTACTGGAAACATGCGAATGCTTTTGTACACCATTATGTCAAACACGGTTACAGTGAATCATGATTAAAGAAAGCAAATGACATAGCTAAAATTAGCAGAGAAAGTCAAGCTAAATTCACGCATAGTTTTAGCAAAAACAATACAGTATATGACAGAATTCCTTCAGTGATTTACTGGCACTGAAATTTCACTGGCATTTCAAAAGTGTTGCATGAAAGCTACCAGTATATTGTAGAAAAATATCCTCATTTCAAACAAATATTTCTTCAGACTTCTATTGTAGCCTTTAGACAGAATAAAAATATAAGAGAACATTTAATCTCTACTCCAAGAAAACATTGGAGTATCTGCACGCTGTACCTTGAAAAACAGCCGCCAGAGAGGTAAGCCCTGTTCATTGTGCAACAACATGAGTCAAGTGAATTCCATCAGAAATCATAGCAGAAATGTTATGATTTATATAGAAGTTGGGACATTTAGAGATTCCCATTTGGTGTATGCAGCAGAATGCATGAAACAACTTGATTTATGTTTGTTGTACAATAGAACAATTAAACAAAAGATTTGATGGGCACAAATTTGACATCAGGCACACTAACAGTAGTTCGACAGAACCTGCTAAACATTTTGCATCAAACGACTGCAATTTTGAAAAAGACTTGAAAGTTCATATTCTCAGAAAATATTCTGAATCTGTTACACTTTCAATACTCAAAATGCATGAGTAGAAATATGTTTGCAGGTTAACATCATGTCCTGGAAGAATGAATAAAATGACTGGAGAATTTCATCAAGTTTACACAAAACTGTTTGATTAAATATTCTTCATCTTTTTTTTTCTTTCTTTTTCTTTTCACCAGTTGAGAAATTGAAACGTGAAGACTGGTGTTGAACTTGAAGACTGATGTTGATGTCATTCATTTTAGATTTGAATTTTTATCACATTCCATTTGGAACTTGGCAAAGACAGGCTTGCTGTCAAATTATCGTTCAACCAATAAAATATCTATTGCAATCGCTCTTCGTCTTGTCTATTATTATTATTAAGGTTAGGAGGTGGTGAGCCAACAGAATCGTTAGCACGTTGGGCAAAATGCTTAGCAGTATTTCAGCTGTCATCACATTCTGGGTTCAAATTCTGCTGAGGTCCACTTTGCCTTTCATCCTTTCAGGATCAATAAATTAAGTACCAATGAAACACTGGGGTTGATGTGATTGACTTACCCACTCCCCACAAATTTCAGGCCTTGTGCCTATAGTAGAAAGGATTATTAAGATGGCGAGCTGGCAAAATCGTTTGCACACCATGCAAAATGCTTGGCAGTATTTTGTCCATCTTCACATTCTGAGTTAAAATTCAGCTGAGGTCTATTTTACCTTTCATCCTTTTGGGGGTCAATAAAATATATACTATCTGAGTACAGGGGTCAATGTAATCAGCTATCCCTCTCCCCTAAATTTCAGGTCTTATTCCTATAGTAGAAAGGATTATTATTATTATCAAGTAATCTTAATGTTTCATTTGTAACTACCTTGGCATAATATATGTTCTCCACTATGTTTATATATTATTGTTGGTGTATATAACAAACAACTAAATTTTTAAAAGTTGCTATCATCATCGAATCCAGCATCTCCCTATCACATTGAATACTTCTATTTCTAACCCCAACCCATATTGTTGGGGAAACAGCTTGGATATTGGGGGAGGTGAGGGGGCATATAAACAAACAAATAAACAAGTGTCTCAAAGAAAAAGTTACTGCATTACACACACACTTCTAGGATAAGTAGTTCTTGCAGCTGCAAAAATCTATTACAAGTAGTTGAATGGAAAGAGAAAGTGAAAAACAATACTATATACAAGGAGGTTTTCGTCAAGCAGATAATGGTTTCAGTCTATTTACATGGAGTGTTGGAACTGAGTTAATGTATAGTCGTGTCTTCCACAATAACAGTATCCACCTCTATAGTTATTTATAGTCATCTTCATTAACCATTTAGCATTCAGGTTATTCTGTCAAATGTAATGCTTATCTATTCGCATTGTTTCAAATGAATCATGCATTATGTCATAGCTTCGAGATTTTGATGCTGTGATTGTTTATTTTTCAAATGACATTCTGAAGTAGATTTGATAAGCTGGATCTTGCCGGCTTAAACAGATAGCTTATCCGAGATGGATATGACCAGTTTAAATGCTAATGGGTTAAGCTGCTATTTGATGGAATTTAGACTTCTCTCTTTTTGTCTCTGGCTATTACACTGCTCTAATTAGTTTAATCAATTTCACAGCAGTTTTACCACCACCACTACCCCACTTTACCAGTAAAATATGGGTTTATAATACATGGCATGGCTGTGTGGTTAGGGAGCTTGCTTCCTAGCTACATGATTTCGGGTTCAGTCCCACTGCGTGGCACTTTGGGTTGGTGTCTTCCACTATAGCCCCGAGCCGACCGGAGCTTTGTGATTGAATTCGGTAGGTGGAAGTTACTGCCGTGTGTGTACATGTGTGTGTAGGTGCTTGTGCTTCTCCGAAAGAGAGAGAGGTATTGCATTTTTTATATACTGCTAGATTGGTAATCTGTGTACAAAGGTCTGTACCTTATTAAATGTGAAGTTTGAGGCTTGTTTTGGGTGTTTGAACCTTCAGACAACAGTTATTTTTGTGCAACTACATTGATTTAGTACTTAACTAATTCTTTTTTTATCACATCTCTTGAACAGGTCTGCTGTACAAGTTCCCCTCACATGACTCAATCCTTGGTGAGTTTTTTTTTTTTATCTGAGAAACTTTTGTAACTGAATGTAGAATGCTTTGTATTTTGAAACGGTGAAATTGGTGCTGCTGTTTAGCAGCTTCATGGCAAATCTTTCTTCACAGGAAAATGTGGAATGAGTGATAAAACTTGTAGAAGTTAGGGGGCTACAGCTGGTCTGTTTAATCCTTATTGAAGATTAAATAGATCTTTTAAAAGCTGTCCCTGCCTATGACAGATTCTCCAATGTTCTTAAGACTGAGCAGAGATAGCAATTCATTTATTTCCCACCTTAATGAGTGATCTGTCTTAGTGAGCTATCAAGGGATCTTCTGCTTGTTCCTCGATCTGCTAGAAATAGCAGTCAAATCTCAATTTTCTTCTTACATGGTTATGGTTGAGAATTTTGCTTCCCAACCATGGTTGATTTGGGGCCACTATAGCCCCAAATCAACCAAAGCCTTGTGAGTAGATTTTGTAGGCAAAAACTGAAGAAGCTTATCACATGTGTTTGTGTGTTTTCCTTTGTGTTCACTGGTCTTTAAACAATGGTTTTCTTCTTGATTTCATTGTCGTGCAGTCTGTTACAAAAATTTATCCAGGCTTGCTTAACATGTCTTGACATGTTACACAATCATTGTAAACAAAATGGTGTTGATTTGTTTCCAGTTCCTCACATAAAATATGAGGAGCTGTTCAATAGGGGATTGGCAACGGGATGGGCATCATGTTGTTGAAAGACTGTGCCTCATTCAGTAACAACTTTAGCTATGTGAATTGGTGTATTATCATCCTGAAAGATTGTGTTTCCTTCTGGAAATAGTTCCTCAACCATAGGATGAATTTGATCAGATAAAATGCTTAAATAGTCTTGACCATTAATTCTGCCACGAAGAGAAACCATTGGGCTGGCAAATTTCTAAAATGTAGCCCAAGATCATCACAGATCCTTCTCCATGTTTAACAGTTGGAAAGAAGTAGTCTGGGTCAAATGCTTCTTTTGCCTGTCTCCACACGTATACTCTATGGGTTGTCGGAAAGAAGGTAAAGGATGACTTGTCCAAGAAAATAACATTCTTCCACTGCTCTAGGGACCAATTCTATAGGTTTTTGCTCCACTCTAAATGCTTTGCAACATTTGTTTTTGAAAGTAGTGGTTTTCTGATTGCAGCCCTCCTGTCAAATCTGACTTTGTGCAGCTCCCAGCAAACAGTTTTTGTTGGAACTGGGTTCTTAAGGTGGTCATAAGCTCTGCAGTAATTTTGGGAGTTGTACTTTTGTGATCCTTTCTAACAGTTTGCATAAGAGTCTGACAGTCCCTATCTGAAAGTTTTGGTTTTCTTCCGGAGTTTTGTTTTGACGAGGAGGTTTTTCCCTCTTTCTCAAAGGCTGTCATTACCTTCGAGACAGTACTTCTTGAAGCACCAAACATTTTGGCTGTTTTCATTATGCTAGCACCTGCCATATGAGCACCAACAATTTGACCTCTTTGAAAGTCCAATAGATCTGTCATTTTAATGAATTTTAATTACCTTTTTCTAATGATATCCAAAAAAGAAACAGCAATTTTAGCAAAACATATTAAGCAACACTAATAATAAATCTTTCATTTTTGGATTTGGTTTGCAAAATTCTTTATATAATTTCGTGTGTTGAAGCATATTCTGTTGTGTCTGGGGAGAGTCATTTTCTTTTTGTGCCTTAAATAAAAATAAGAAAAAAGTGGAAATTTTACCGGTGAGTGCGTTACATTATAAGACACAAAAAGAAAATGACTCTCCCCAGACACAACAGAATAATAAATCAAAAAAACATAAAAATAAACAAGCTTTTGAAGGTTTTATAGATATTATGAAATTATGATGCTAGGTGATTCCATTATTTTGTCCAACTCCTCTGTATATTAGTAAACATAATAGCTAAATATTGTTTATCTCTTTTCTAATGTAATAATAATAATAATAATAATTGTGTACAGTGCTCAGGTGCACTACAACTCCTCTAAAGTGTATATATAATCAGGTGTAGTTTTGGCGGATTTCGGAAAGCATGAGGGCCTTAAAAGATGCAGTGTCATGGCAGTCAACAACTGACGCAGGCAGTTTATTCCATGCTTCAGCAACTCTGAGCGTGAAAAAATGTTTCCGAAAGTCATGGGAGCTGTATTGTTTTCTGACTTTGTAGGCATGTCCACGTGTGTTAGACACATGGAGATCAAAAAGGTGTTCAGTGTTGTTGTTGGTGAGGTGGTTGATAAAGTTAGTAGAATTCTCATGTCTTATGCCTTCTTCATTTCAGAACCTGAATAATGGAGGTAAAATTTGGCAAGGTCAAGGTAAAAAGATGTTTTGATTAGTTTTTATGTGCGTATGTATGTGAGGGAGCTAAAACTGAGTAGATAAAAGTAATGAATTATCAAACTATCTAAAGAGGGTGTCTTTATGCAGTTACTTGACCTGCTAGAAATTACAGCTAAATCTCCTTCAAATCACACCCTGCCATCTTATCAAAATTGCTCAGATGAAGCATTATAGAATGCTGTCCTAGATATGTCTAAAAAAATGACAGGATGATCATAACTGGAAAGTCTTTGATGATTGGATTGTCTGATAGGAGTCGACTTACAACAAAACAGCTCCAACATTAGTTCAAATCTGCTGCAGTTGTTTTCAATGAGACTTACGTTTCTGTGTCTCCTTTGTTAAGTATAGGGATCAGATCTCCTGGTGGTATATTTTTGGTTTTGTAATCTACCTGGGGCAAACAACAGGGAACTGCAGTGCATCAAACCCTAGAATATCCAGTAGGTGCTGCTGGAATGCCCATAAGTCATTTTCAGTTTGGTAGGTCTTTGCACTTTAACTCTCTCTTTTACTCTTTTACTTGTTTCAGTCATTTGACTGCGGCCATGCTGGAGCACCGCCTTTAATCGAGCAACTCGACCCCGGGACTTATTTCTTTGTAAGCCCAGTACTTATTCTATCGGTCTCTTTTGCCGAACCGCTAAGTAACAGGGATATAAACACACCAGCATCAGTTGTCAAGCAATGCTAGGGGGACAAACACAGACACACAAACACACACACGCATATATACATATATATTTCTTTACTACCCACAAGGGGCTAAACACAGAGGAGACAAACAAGGACAGACAAACGGATTAAGTCGATTACATCGACCCCAGTGCGCAACTGGTACTTAATTTATCGACCCCGGAAGGATGAAAGGCGAAGTCGACCTCGGCGGAATTTGAACTCGGAACGTAACGGCAGACGAAATACCTATTTCTTTACTACCCACAAGGGGCTAAACACAGAGGAGACAAACAAGGACAGACAAACGGATTAAGTCGATTACATCGACCCCTGTGCGCAACTGGTACTTAATTTATCGACCCCGGAAGGATGAAAGGCGAAGTCGACCTCGGCGGAATTTGAACTCGGAACGTAACGGCAGACGAAATACGGCAACGCATTTCGCCCGGCGTGCTTAACGTTTCTGCCAGCTCGCCGCATATATACATATATACGACGGGCTTCTTTCAGTTTCCGTCTACCAAATCCACTCACAAGGCTTTGGTCGGCGGCCCAAGGCTATAGTAGAAGACACTTGCCCAAGGTGCCACGCAGTGTGACTGAACCCGGAACCATGTGGTTGGTAAGCAAGCTACTTACCACACAGCCACACTATTTACCATTTTACAGTTTTTTTTCTTTTTTGAGATTTGTTTTGATGTCTTAAAATGTTTGTTTTCATGTGTGTTCTCTTTCTCTTCGTAGCATTTGGAGAACATGATGATATCAGCAACAATACACCTCCGTACAGCCCTACACCATGTCTGAAAGTGCGTAACATGTTTAAAGCAGATGTGTAAGTACAGTGTACAGTTTTATTCACCCTGCAGTGTAACTTATTCTTTCTCTCTTTGTCATGATCACTGTCTCATGTAGGTTGTAGGTTGGACAATTACACCTGTCGGTGTAGGTTGGACAATTACACCTTTTTTCTCAAGTATAATTTAATTTATCATTATTATCAAGACGGCAAGCAGGCAGAATCGTTAGTGTGCCGGACGAAATGCTTAGCAGTATTTCGCCTATCGCTACGTTCTGAGTTCAAATTCCACCAAGGTCCACTTTGCCTTTCATCCTTTTGGGGCCAATAAATTAAGTACCAGTAAAATACTGGGATCGATGTAATCAACTAGTCCCCTCTCCCAAAATTTCAGGCCTTGTGCCTATAGTAGAAAGGATTATTATTATTTTTATTATTATCATCACTATAATTATTTAGACAATGAACCTGGTTGCCAGACAAAATGCTTAGCAGCATTTCTTCCAGTTTTATGTTCTGAGTTCAAATTCAATGGAGGTCAACTTTATCTTTTATCCTTTCAGGGGTCAATAAAATAAGTTCCAGTCAAGTTCAGGGTCACTGCCAAAAACTTACCCCCTTCACCCCTCAAAATTTGAAGCTTTGTGCCTATAACTGAAAGAATTATTATTGTTAATTACTTCAGCTAACATTGCCCATGTAACTACATTCCATCATAAACTCAATAGTATTTAGTTGTTATTTAACCTCGGGTGATCTCTAATTGAGCTGACTTATAATAATAGATATTCCAACTGTGACCATCATCATTTTACTGGCATTTTACCATACTGGCATGAGTTGATCCAGTTTTCTGAAGCAGTGTTTTACAGCCAGTTACCCTATTAGTCACCTCTTATGACATGCAAGGATACAAGCTCTTTATTCTAAAACTGGGATACACACTCAAAACTGGGATATACACTTAAAGTGTATTTATGACTATCCAATGTGTCTTTCAAATCTTTTAAGACAATATGGTATAGTTTGAATGCAATTCAATTGCTATTTCTACCATCTGCAAAACAGAAGATGGTTAGCATTTCTCTTGACATAAGTGAAAGAAACTGCCTTTGTTTTAACATTCCTTTTTCCATGCTAACATGGGTTACACAGATATATTATTAAGGTATTGCTTCTGGATGCTCTTCCTGGTGCTAACCCTTACCTTCTTTCCAAGCAAAGTCTCCCTTATTTCATATGCTTTAACCCTTTAGTGTTCAGATTACTCTGTTAAACGTAATAATTTTTCACTCAAATTGTTTTGAATTAATCATGCATTATCTTATAGCTTTGAGGTTTCAATGATGTGATTGTTTATTTTTAGCATGACATTGTAGGTTAGGTGTGAGAGGCTAGATATCGCCAGTTTGAATATAAAACATGTAGAATATCAGGGCCAGATATGGCCAGTTTAAACACTAAAGGGTTAAATAACATCATATTCACTTGTAGTTGGAAATTTTCAGGGAAATGCAAATGTAAACAAACTCACGCACAGAGAAGCATCGTTTAGTTTCCATCTATCAAATCTACTTGTTAAGCTTTTACTGCCCCTTAGCTTATAGTAGAAGATACTTGACTAAAGTATTGCACAGTGGAACAAAATCCAAAGCTACATGATTGGAAAGCAAACTTCTTAATCACAACTCTCTGGTCTTTTGAACTTGACTTCATGTTTCCACTGAAGTTAAATCATATTTGCATGTAGCAGTGTCCCGACCTCTGGCTACATGTTTTCGTCTCTTCTGCATACATCGTCTTAATATTGTGTTCTTTTTGCTGTAGGCTATTAGGTAAAAGTGCACAGTAGTGTGGCTAGAATAAAGGAACACAAAGGGACCTTATTACCTTCATGATGTAATGAGACATTTTGGTGCTGCTCACTCCTGTCTCTTTTCCTCTCTGTTTTCAGTGAAGAAGGTGATGACTGGGATGTACATATAGAAGATGCAATCTTAGAAAAGTGTAAAAATATCAATGGAATTCTTCACATTCATGTCGATAAATCTTCTAAAGAGGTAAACCAAATTTCTTTTTTTTTTTATTTTCAAATTTAACAACCATTGTAAAAAGATATCTTTCACCACAAAACATCTATTCTGGTTAAACACATTAAAAACTAGTCACACATATAATCTTTACCATTATCATCACATCACCACCACTGCACACAAGCATACAATTTTGCCATTCACCACACATGCCCACTCCTCAACCAAATCTGCTATAACATGTTTTTGTTTGTTATCCACTTCAGGGATGTGTCTACATCAAGTGTGACAATTGCGAAACTGCAGGTCATGTGTACAGATCTCTCCATGGATGGTGGTTTGATAGTAAGTACATCTTTATATCTGTCTCTGCTAGAGTAACAGTAGACCGTGATGTCTCCAGCACAGGGTGACAGTAGACCGTGATGTCTCCTGCACAAGGTGACAGTGGACAGTGATGTCTCCTGCACAAGGTGACAGTGGACAGTGATGTCTCCTGCACAAGGTGACAGTGGACAGTGCTGTTTCCTGCACAAGGTGACAGTGGACAGTGCTGTTTCCTGCACAAGATGACAGTGGACAGTGCTGTTTCCTGCACAAGGTGACAGTGGACAGTGATGTCTCCTGCACAAGATGACAGTGGACAGTGATGTTTCCTGCACAAGGTGACAGTGGACAATGATGTTTCCTGCACAAGGTGACTGGACAATGATGTCTCCTGCACAAGTTGACAGTGGACAGTGTTGTTTCCTGCACAATGTGACAGTGGACAATGATGTTTCCTGCACAAGGTGACAGTGGACAATGATGTTTCCTGCACAAGGTGACAGTGGACAGTGATGTTTCCTGCGCAAGGTGACAGTGGACAGTGATGTTTCCTGCGCAAGGTGACAGTGGACAGTGATGTTTCCTGCACAAGGTGACAGTGGACAATGATGTTTCCTGCACAAGGTGACAGTGGACAGTGATGTCTCCTGCACAAGGTGACAGTGGACAATGTTTCCTGCACAAGGTGACAGTGGACAATGATGTCTCCTGCACAAGATGACAGTGGACAATGATGTCTCCTGCACAAGATGACAGTGGACAATGATGTTTCCTGCACAAGGTGACAGTGGACAGTGATGTTTCCAGCACAAAGTGACAGTGGACAATGATGTTTCCTGCACAAGGTGACAGTGGACAATGATGTTTCCTGCACAAGGTGACAGTGGACAATGATGTTTCCTGCACAAGGTGACAGTGGCCAGTGATGTTTCCTGCACAAGGCGACAGTGGACAGTGATGTCTCCTGCACAAGATGACAGTGGACAGTGATGTCTCCTGCACAAGATGACAGTGGACAGTGATGTCTCCTG